>NC_086444.1:977584825-977589042 GCF_028390025.1 Pseudophryne corroboree | reverse complement strand
CCACCGGGGGGGGGGGGGTTAGGGCGGCCTGCTCGCTCCGCTCCGGTCGGGGGACTTGGCCCGGGGCGGGGGACAGGCGAGGCCCTAACCCTCGCCCTCCCTCGCTCGCCAGCCAGCCAAGTCCCGGCCGGGGACTTGGCCGGAGGCACCCCGTCCGCCCGGCGCGTCAGCGCCTCCGAGCACGGCGGAGCGCGGAAGGGGGGTCCTTCCCTGGTCCGCCCGGGGGCCGACGTGGACTCCCTGGCTGGGCTTAATAGTCGGGGGCGGGTCCACCGGGAGGGGAGGAGGGGCCTCGGGCCGTCTGGACGGGAGCGAGTCCGGGCCTCGCCTCCTGCCCGTCCCCGGCCGGGTCAACCCCCGGTCCGTGCGGCGGCTCCACGGCCTGGGCTTCCCGTCCAGCGGAGGACACCCCTACTCTCGCCTGATCTTCACCCGGCGAGAGCCCGGGCCGCGGAAGCCGGAGAGAGCCCGGGCCGCGGAAGCCGGAGGGAGCCCGGGCTGCGGAGGCCGGCTGGAGCCCGGGTTGCGGAAGCCGGCGAGATCCCTGGCTGTTCTTCTCTTCCATCCATCCGTCCGTTATTTCATTTGCTGTCTGTATGTACGGAGCCTGTGCCGCGGATGCCGGAGGGAGCCCGGGCCGCGGAAGCCGGAGGGAGCCCGGGCCGCGGAAGCCGGAGAGAGCCCGGGCCGCGGAAGCCGGAGGGAGCCCGGGCTGCGGAAGCCGGCTGGAGCCCGGGTTGCGGAAGCCGGCGAGATCCCTGGCTGTTCTTCTCTTCCATCCATCCGTCCGTTATTTCATTTGCTGTCTGTATGTACGGAGCCCGGGCCGCGGAAGCCGGAGGGAGCCAGGGCTGCGGAAGCCGGCGGGTGCCCGGGCTGCGGTAGCCGGCGAGAGCCCGGGCTGTTCTCCTCTTCCATCCTTCCATTATTTCATTTTCTGTCTGTATGTACGGAGCCCGGGCCGCGGAAGCCGGAGGGAGCCCGGGCCGCGGAAGCCGGAGGGAGCCCGGGCTGCGGAAGCCGGCTGGAGCCCGGGCTGCGGAAGCCGGCGAGATCCCTGGCTGTTCTTCTCTTCCATCCATCCGTCCGTTATTTCATTTGCTGTCTGTATGTACGGAGCCCGGGCCGCGGAAGCCGGAGGGAGCCCGGGCTGCGGAAGCCGGCGGGTGCCCGGGCTGCGGTAGCCGGCGAGAGCCCGGGCTGTTCTCCTCTTCCATCCTTCCATTATTTCATTTTCTGTCTGTATGTACGGAGCCCGGGCCGCGGAAGCCGGAGGGAGCCCGGGCCGCGGAAGCCGGAGGGAGCCCGGGCCGCGGAAGCCGGAGGGAGCCCGGGCTGCGGAAGCCGGCTGGAGCCCGGGCTGCGGAAGCCGGCGAGATCCCTGGCTGTTCTTCTCTTCCATCCATCCGTCCGTTATTTCATTTGCTGTCTGTATGTACGGAGCCCGGGCCGCGGAAGCCGGAGGGAGCCCGGGCTGCGGAAGCCGGCGAGAGCCCGGGCTGTTCTTTTTTTTTTTCCCTTTCATTTATTTCCCCCCACCAGGGTGCGCCGACGAGGGGAGACGCCTCCCCGCCGCCGCCGTACCGGACACATCGCAAATTCACAACGGTGGATTATTATTATTATTTTTTTTTTTACGCGGCCAGCAGGGGGCGCCGCGCGCGCGGACTGGCGCTCGTGAACACTGCATTTAAATCGGTGGTGTGTTTTTGTCTTTTGCCTGGTTTTTTTTTAATCTCAATCGTGTATTACCTCGGCTGGCCAGCGGGGGGCGCCGCGGCGGGGCCACGGGCGGACCGGGTACATTTCATCTGTTTGGGGCGAGTGCTTTTTTGAATTTTTTTTATCTTTTAGTCTCGTTCCGTTCTTCCCTTCAACTGGCCTGCGGGGGGCGCCGTGCGCGCGGACCGGCGTCCACCCCTGGCCGCTCCGGGACTTTGCATTCAAATGGGTGGGGTGTTTTTCATTTTTTGCCCTTTTTTTTCACTTCCCCCCTCTCAATCGTGTATTACCTCGGCTGGCCAGCGGGGGGCGCCGCGGCGGGGACACGGGCGGACCGGGTACATTTCATCTGTTTGGGGCGAGTGCTTTTTTGAAATTTTTTTATCTTTTAGTCTCGTTCCATTCTTCCCTTCAACTGGCCTGCGGGGGGCGCCGTGCGCGCGGACCGGCGTCCACCCCTGGCCGCTCCGGGACTTTGCATTCAAATGGGTGGGGTGTTTTTCATTTTTTGCCCTTTTTTTTCACTCCCCCCCTCTCAATCGTGTATTACCTCGGCTGGCCAGCGGGGGGCGCCGCGGCGGGGACACGGGGGAGGGTTCATCCGGGCGGACCGGGTACCTTTCGTCTGTTTGGGGCGAGTGCTTTTTTGAAATTTTTTTCATTTTATTTTTGTCATCCCTTCGACCGGCCAGCGGGGGGTGCCGCGCGCGCGGACCGGCGGAGCCCGGGGCCCTGCGTCCCACTTACTTTCGCCCGACGGGAATCGTTTCTTTTGTTTTTATCCGAGAGGACACACGGAATCTGCACCCCCCGCAGTGGCGTCAGGCGGCCACCGGGGGGCGCCGCGGCGGGGATCGGGGGGGGGCGCCCGGGAGCCGCCTGCCCGTCCGCTGGGCCAAGGGGGCCGGGGCGGGTCACGCGCCGCCGTTCCCCCCCGATCGTCTCGCTCCGAGCCGCCTCTGGCCACCGGGGGGCGCCGTCGGGTGGCGCGGGGGCGCCCCCGCCGCCCGCCGCCTCCCCCCGCACGCGTCGGGCCTCCCCCCGGGCCCCCGCGGGCCGGGGGACGCGGCCGGCGAGCGTCGGACTCCAGCGCGGAAGTGTCGCGGATGAGTGCGGACCGGGGCGCCCGCGGCCCAGCGGCACTTCCAGGGGCTCGGGGAGGAGATGGTTGAAGCCTGGGTGAAGCGCGCCCTCGGCCGTCCGTGTCGCTACCCGCCGGAGAACACCTCCGCCGGATCAGTAGGTACCAACGAGGCGAGCGAGAGAGCCGGGACTCTGTCCGGGGCCGAAAAGCCTGTTTCCCTGGAGCTTTTGCGAAAGGACCCGTGACAGAAGATGCGCGGAGCTCAGAGATCAGCATGGGCAGGGCCTTCTTGCATCCGATTTTGCCCAGGCAGGGCTCCAGGAACCGGGTTACAAAAAGCAAAAAGCCCTGGAGCTCAAACGAAAGGTTTAGTGACAAGATAGCCGTGGAGCTCCGATAACAGCATGGCAGGACCAGGATGGGGCCTATAAAGGGTCCACGGCGGGCATCCGTTGGAGCCCGACGTACGGGCCGGGCACGTCTCCTTCTCCCCCGGAGGCAGCGCCCCCCAGCGGGCCAAATCGGGTACTGCAATTTGTGGAAGTTTCGCAGATGAGTGCGGACCGGTGTGCCTCAGGCTGGGAGGCACTTCCAAGGCCTCGGAGAAAAATTGCAGGGCGCGCCGCAAAAGTGTCGCGCGCGCCTCCCGTCCCACTACGTCCGAGAGGACCCCCTGAGCGAGATTTACAGGTGGCGGATGGATTACGGTATGGAAACAGTGAACCAAATGATTTTTGGAGCTCCGGCGAATGGGTTTGTGAGAGGATAGCTGTGGAGCTCCGATATCAGCATGGGCAGGACCATCTCCCCGATGGGGCCTATAAAGGGTCAAGATGGGTGTCCGTTGGAGCCCGACGTACGGCCTGGGCACGTCTCCTTCTCCCCCGGAGGCAGCGCCCCCCAGCGGGCCAAATCGGGTACTGCAATTTGTGGAAGTTTCGGCGATGAGTGCGGACAGGTGTTCCTCAGGCTGGGAGGCACTTCCAAGGCATCGGAGAAAAATTGCAGGGCGCACCGCGAAAGTGTCGCGCGCGCCTCCCGTCCCACGACGTCCGAGAGGACCCCCTGAGCGAGATTTACAGGTGGCGGATGGATTACGGTATGGAAACAGTGAACCGAATGAAAATTGCTCTTTTCTTTCAGCAACCCGATCGATGTGGCACCCCGCGCCCCGGCGGGGAGGGACGATCGCTCGGCCGGAACCCAGGGGTCTCGGCCGGCTCAAGGCGAACCCGACCCTCCCTCTGCCCACGGCGCGCCCGGAACCTCTCGGCCCGGAGAGGGCGTCCGGTCCCCAGGCGTCCGCCCGATCGCTCCGGTTTCCGGAGCCGGGCGGGCCCCGCACCCGTACCCCGTGCGGCGCGGTCTGCTCCGTCCGCCGGCACCCGCAGGCGTCTGATGCCGCCAGGGG
>NC_086444.1:977497325-977574825 GCF_028390025.1 Pseudophryne corroboree | reverse complement strand
GGTTGCCCAAGTCCGCGGAGCTCGGGTGAGAAGGGCATTCATCGGAAAAATCGCGGAGCCCGAAAACCGGGTCTGATATTTCCTTCCTTGCCCATCGCAGCGCCCCCTGGTGGGCTGAATCCGGTACTACGATTTGTGGAAGTCTTGCCGATGAGTGGAGACTGGCACCTCTCGGTCCGGGACAGGCTTCCAGGAGCCTGGGGAAAATCGGAGCATGTGGCGCAAAAGTGTCGCGCGCGCCGCCCGACACGTGACTCTAGTAAGAACCACCTCTCCGGATGTGTAATAGGAAGCACGTGCCGGGGCCTGGGCCCTCGATTCCCAGAACCCTGTATTCACGGTGGGCGTGGTCAGACAGAAAGCGCGGGCTTGGTACGGTGTGTGCGCCACAAACTCCGGAAGTGCTGGGTCTGCTGGTCGCAGTGAGGCAATGTACGGAACCGACGGCAGTGACGAAGACTATCTCCCCGACTCGTCAGAGTTGAGCAGCTCGGATGATAGTGGAGGGGAGGAGACGTCTTTTCACGGCAGGAAGGTTCTGGAAGTGTCCGGGGCTTGCTCCGCGGAGGCCGAACCAAGTCTCCATCCGGCCCGCGCAGTGTCGGTCCAGGTACTTACCCGAAAAGCAGATGGTTCGATTGCATGTAACAAGAAAAATTTCTGCCTGTGGTGCGAGAGGCCATTCTCAAAAATTGCGAGACATGTTCAAGCTGTCCACCACAATGAGCATGAGGTTGCAAGGGCACTCAGCTTTCCGAAGTGCTCCAGGGAAAGGACAGTGCAGCTAGACCTGATTCGCACCCGGGGAAACTTTGCCCATAATGTCGGGGTTCTCCGCGAGGGCAGTGGAGTCCTCCTACCGTGCAAGCAGCCGAAAGAAGCAACGGCTCCCCAAGATTTCATGCACTGTGTAAAATGTAAAGGGCTATTCTCCAGGAAGCACCTGTGGCGCCATGTGAAGAGGTGCCCGCTCCGCAAAAGTGTCAGCCCCAAACCTGGAAGAACCAGGGTGCAGGGTCTCTTCACTTATGCCACACCGCTCCCGAAAGATGTTGGCACTGGCCTCTGGAAGTTGCTGAGCGAAATGAATTATGATGATGTGGTACCGGTAATCAAAGGGGACCGCTGGATTATGCAGTTCGGTCAGCACCTCTATAACCGTCTGGGGTCTGATGTCAGCAAGCATGATTGCATCCGTCAGAAGCTCAGAGAGGTGGGGCGGCTTCTGCTGAAGGCGATGAAGGTCACACCGTTGCGGTGTATGGAAGATTTCATTTGCCCACAGAATTTCCTGCAAGTGGTGCATGCTGTGAGGAGCCTGGCCGGTTACGATGACCGCACCAATACATATAAAATACCCTCGTTGGCTCTGAAGGTGGGACACAGCTTGCAGAAGATTTCAGCTATGGTGGAGTGTCAGGCACTGATGGAGGGCAGTGCCCTGACAGAGGAGCGTGCCCGAAACTTTCGGAAAATTTATGAGGCGAGGTGGAGCGAGCTAATCTCCACTGCTGCCCTGAAGACACTTCGAGAGATAAAATGGAATGCACCGCTGCTTCTGCCCTTCACTGATGATGTTAAGCGCTTGAACCTGTACCTCCTTGACCGTCAGCGAGAGTACATCGATGAGTTGTCCGCCCACCCTTCCAAACAGCAGTGGTCCATGTTGGCCAAAGTTACCCTCACGCAGCTGATTCTCTTCAACCGCAGGAGAGAAGGTGAGGTTTCCAAGATGCTGCTCTCCTCCTTCGATTTACGGCACACAGCCGATTTGCAGGGTGATGTGGCCCAGGCCCTGTCAGAGCTGGAGAAGGCACTCTGTCGTCACTTCTCCCGTATTGAGATTCCTAGGAAAAGAGGCAGGAAAGTCCCTGTCCTGCTATCCCCAAGCATGCAGAAAGCGATGGAGCTCCTCATAGAGAAGCGGACAGAATGTGGTGTGACCCCACACAATATCTACATGTTTGCTAGGCCAACAGCCATGTCCCATTATAGGGGATCCGACTGCATACGTCTCTACGCCCGGGAGTGTGGGGCCAAGCACCCCGAAGCATTATCTTCCACCCGCCTACGGAAGCATGTGGCTACACTTTCCAGAGTCCTCAACCTGAGCGATACAGAGATGGATCAGCTTGCTGATTTCCTTGGACATGATATTCGGGTGCACCGGCATTATTACCGCCTCCCGGAGGGTACCCTTCAACTGGCCAAGTTGAGCAAGCTGTTTCTGGCTCTCGAGCAAGGGAGAATGGCTGAATTCCGGGGCCACAATCTGGAAGAGATCTCCATTGATCCAAACGGTAGGTATCACTTGACAGTGTGGCTCCAGGGACTGACTGTCTAAGTGGGCTGGTGTGATCGGTTTCCCTGTCCTTCTCTATCCACAGAGCCGATCCAGGTGGTGAGCGATGACTCTGGGGATGAGCCAGAGAGTCAGGATACTGAGGTTCCCATGGGGCACATGGGAAAAGAAGCTGGCAGCGTGGTGTCGGCGGTGGATGGAGGTGCAGCTAAAGGTGGGTGTGACTGTCCATTCCATTTGAGATGCGTCCATGACTGGTGGTGGCGTTGCGTGGTGACTGACCTTTCTTCTCCCGCACAGGTGACAGAAGGGGTACCAAGCGCAATCCGTGGACCCCAGCAGAAGTGAAAGCTGTTGAACGTCGCATGATTCGGTTCATTCGCTCATTCAAGGTGCCGGGCGAGAATGACTGTGATGCGTGCCTAAGGGCAGAACGACAAGCGCTGAAGGCTCGGAACTGGCTCTCGGTTAAGTTTTACATTAAGAACCGAATTACTGCTGAAATGAGAAAGAACCTTTCCTGAATAAAATGTATCTGCTGCTGAATACACGTTTCCTCTATCTCTAATTAAACCCGAAAATAAATCAGTTATGTGGGGTGTCCTCATTAGGCCGGTATTCCTGAATAGGTCCCCATGAGGAAGGTTCCAGACATATGTCCCGATGAGGATAGAAAAACAAGTGTGTGTGTGTGTGTGTGTGTGTGTGTGTGTGTGTGTGTGTGTGTGTGTGTGTGTGTGTGTGTGTGTGTGTGTATAATGTGGAATATAAAAGTTGCACTATTATGTACTAGACTGTTTCCATGGTAATTATTCCAGGGAGGAAGAATCTCCATCTGCAGTTTCCATGGAAACAATTCCCCACTGAGATAGGTGCCTTGGAAGGGAACGCAGTGAATGGCAATGAGAGTGGCTAAACGTCTGACAGGCGTCTTGCATGGGATTGGATGTCACTAAGGCAATCCTGCCATTCTGTTAGATGCATCTGCAGGGAGGCAGAGCAGTCAGCTGCAGACCACTAAATATGTAATGTCACCTCTCAATGAAAGGAAAGTTTGTGTGTCCTGATTTTTTCAAATGCTCCACAGATCATTCCTTTTGAGCTCTCCAGAACACAATCATCTGTATTCTGAATATTGCTTTTGCTTACATTATAGCTAACGGTAAATATGATTCCATTATTTTCTTGTGCATACAATGAAGTGGTAGAGTATTGATATTTGATACTATACATGTGTGTCTGCATGTCTAGGATTTATTTGCACTGCAGAGCACTGATAGCATGTTTGGTATTATTAAATGTAAATATGTAGCTTATAAAGTAGATTTTTCCAGTTCTTGCAAATAGCAAACCCAAAGTTTCATTTCCAAGTATCTAATATCTCATGACTTAATAAGGATGTGCGCCCTTTTTTGTACCGCAGATAGATAGGATTACACGGCCACGTTGATAATAATTTGTGATTGCTGCACATTTGTTGCTGGGAGTCAATCGCTTGAGCTTGGAAAAGTGAAAAAGTCAGGAGCAAGCACATTGCTCTATCACAGGGGTGGGGAACCTTTGGCCCTCCAGCTGTTGTTGAACTACACATCCCAGCATGCCCTGCTACAGTTTTGCTATTTGGCCATGCTAAAACTATTGCAAGGCATGCTGGGATGTGTAGTTCAACAACAGCTGGAGGGCTAAAGGTTCCCCATTATGCATATTGCTCTGCCCTGCATTGAATTGAACTTTTCCAATTGAAATATAAAGTAGGATGTTAGAAACACAGAGAATACTTTTATTTTAAGTGTTATATGCATTCCTATTCCTGAATGCTTTATGTTTGATGAACTATACTTGATTTGTATTGTGTTCCTATTCTGTACAAAGTAGCGGTGGAGCTCTGCTTTCCATGTATCTGCAGTCAGTGTTCTACGCTCATTGGTTCAGATTCCAGAGGCTTCCCAAAGTCCGTCTGTGATTATTGATATTTAATGAATCTGTGATGCATTATTAAACAGGATTATCTGTGTGGCGTGTATTTTCTGTTAGTTAATGTCACCTCTTCAGAGGCAGGAGAGTGTATACATATTATATATATATATATATATATATATATATGAAACCACAAATGTGGTCTTTATTTCCTTTACAGTAAATATAATTTTGGATGTAAATAGTGGCCCTGCACCGTATTTCTTTCTATTTTATTCCTAGAAATGTCTGGGTTCTTGTGCAAACTGTGTGGTGACAGGACAGGATATGGCATCCAACCACGGTGCATAATGGTAGACGTTAGCAGACAGGAGTATAGTTATTATTACTGCAGCACAAGCAGCAGATAAAAGTTCGTGGCTGCAGTTTTTCAGCATTTAAATTGTTGAACTAAAGTTGAAAAAAAATGTTTTTATGCAATACAGATGTGATTATCCACATACACCTATCCACATACACCTATCCTCAAATTGTGCCAAACAGCCCCATTAGGCGTGCCACAGACTTTGTGTCTAAGCCATGCTGTGTGTCTCGCCATAGATTTTTTTTCCCCCACAAAATATGCATCTTAGTGGAATCACTAGTATGTGACAAAATTATAATGGATTATATTATAATGGAGACTGGTGCTGGCATGGCATGTAGCTGCTGTGCGCCACCTTGTATGCAGCTATGATGCAAATAAGCACGCTAGATTTAAGAAAAAGTCCAGGAATTGCTACCCATAAAAGAGCGTCTTAAATGCCATATGATGCAAAAAGGATAGATGTATGCAGGGTTGGAGTGGCCCACAGAGGTACAGGGGGAACCACCGGTGGACCCAACTGCCTGGGGGCCCTCCCCCTCCTCTAGGGATCGGGTTCCAGACTGTGCTGTTACTAATCTAGTACATTATCATGCATGCACTACAGTATTTACTGTTTATATTTATCTAGGGGACCAACCCATGCAAAATGGTTAGACAAACCAATGTGGCGGCTGGGCACACCACCTCTAGAGACACCCCTAAACAAGGTCCTCTATGATTGTATTCCCCCGGAGGGCCCTACATGCCCCAGTCCGACCCTGGATGTATGAGAAGACATCTGTATAATACAGTGTATATACTGTATGTGCATGAATTAAACTGCCTGACTTTCCTTTATATGACAGCTGCACTTACTCTGCATTTTATCTAGAGGTTATTAACTTTTTGCTGCCATATTTCCACGACAGCTTAACTCTAATCCAGTTATTTAAATAAAAAGGGGGGATATGGGTGTTGCTGGCGCTGGGGAGGAAATTGACAAGGAGGATTCTGATGGTGAGGTGGTTTGTTTAAGTCAGGCACCCGGGGAGACACCTGTTGTCCGTGGGACGAATATGGCCATTGACATGCCTGGTCAAAATACAAAAAAAAAATCACCTCTTCGGTGTGGAATTATTTCAACACAAATGCGGACAACAGGTGTCAAGCCGTGTGTTGCCTTTGTCAAGCTGTAATAAGTAGGGGGAAGGACGTTAACCACCTAGGAACATCCTCCCTTATACGTCACCTGGACCGCATTCATCAGAAGTCAGTGACAAGTTCAAAAACTTTGGATGACAGCGGAAGCAGTCCACTGACCACTAAATCCCTTCCTCTTGTAACCAAGCTCCTGCAAACCACACCACCAACTCCCTCAGTGTCAATTTCCACCTTACACAGGAAAGCCAATAGTCTGCAGGCCATGTCACTGGCAAGTCTGACGAGTCCTCTCCTGCCTGGGATTCCTCCGATGCATCCTTGAGTGTAACGCCTACTGCTGCTGGCGCTGCTGTTGTTGCTGCTGGGAGTCGATCGTCATCCCAGAGGGGAAGTCGGAAGACCACTTGTACTACTTCCAGTAAGCAATTGACTGTCCTACAGTCCTTTGCGAGGAAGATGAAATATCACAGCAGTCATCCTGCTGCAAAGCGGATAACTCAGGTCTTGTCAGCCTGGGTGGTGAGAAACGTGTGTCCGGTATCCACCGTTAATTCACAGGCATCTACAGACTTGATTGGGATACTGTGTCCCCGGTACCAAATACCATCTAGGTTCCATTTCTCTAGGCAGGCGATACTGAAAATGTACACAGACGTCAGAAAAAGAGTCACCAGTGTCCTAAAAAATGCAGTTGTACCCAATGTCCACTTAACCACGGACATGTGGACAAGTGGAGCAGGGCAGACTCAGGACTATATGACTGTGACAGCCCACTGGGTAGATGTATTGCCTCCCGCAGCAAGAACAGCAGTGGCGGCACCAGTAGCAGCATCTCGCAAACGCCAACTCCTTCCTAGGCAGGCTACGCTTTGTATCACCGCTTTCCATAAGAGGCACACAGCTGACAACCTCTTACGGAAACTGAGGAACATCATCGCAGAATGGCTTACCCCAATTGGACTCTCCTGGGGATTTGTGACATCGGACAACGCCACCAATATTATGCGTGCATTACATCTGGGCAAATTCCAGCACGTCCCATGTTTTGCACATACATTGAATTTGGTGGTGCAGAATTATTTAAAAAACGACAGGGGCGTGCAAGAGATGCTGTCGGTGGCCCGAAGAATTGCGTCCCACTTTCGGCATTCAGCCACCGCGTGCCGAAGGCTGGAGCACTAGCAAACAGTCCTGAACCTGCCCTGCCATCATCTGAAGCAAGAGGTGGTAACGAGGTGGAATTCAACCCTCTATATGCTTCAGAGGATGGAGGAGCAGCAAAAGGCCATTCAAGCCTATACATCTGCCCACGATATAGGCAAAGTAGGGGGAATGCACCTGACTCAAGCGCAGTGGAGAATGATTTCAATGTTGTGCAAGGTTCTGCAACCCTTTGAACTTGCCACACGTGAAGTCAGTTCAGACACTGCCAGCCTGAGTCAGGTCATTCCCCTCATCAGGCTTTTGCAGAAGAAGCTGGAGACATTTAAGGAGGAGCTAAAACAGAGCGATTCCGCTAGGCATGTGGGACTTGTGGATGGAGCCCTTAATTCGCTTAACCAGGATTCACGGGTGGTCAATCTGTTGAAATCAGAGCACTACATTTTGGCCATCGTGCTCGATCCTAGATTTAAAACCTACGTTGTATCTCTCTTTCCAGCAGACACAAGTCTGCAGAGGTTCAAAGACACGCTGGTGAGAAAATTGTCAAGTCAAGCGGAACGTGACCCGTCAACATCTCCTCCTTCACATTCTCCCGCAACTGGGGGTGCGAGGAAAAGGCTAAGAATTCCGAGCCCACCCGCTGGCGGTGATGCAGAGCAGTCTGGAGCGAGTGCTGACATCTGGTCCGGACTGAAGGACCTGTCAACGATTACTGACATGTCGTCTACTGTCACTGCATATGATTCTGTCACCATTGAAAGAATGGTGGAGGATTATATGAGTGACCGCATCCAAGTAGGCACGTCAGACAGTCCGTACGTATACTGGCAGGAAAAAGAGGCAATTTGGAGGCCCTTGCACAAACTGGCTTTATTCTACCTAAGTTGCCCTCCCTCCAGTGTGTACTCCGAAAGAGTGTTTAGTGCAGCCGCTCACCTTGTCAGCAATCGGCGTACGAGGTTACTTCCAGAAAATGTGGAGAAGATAATGTTCATCAAAATGAATTATAATCAATTCCTCCGTGGAGACATTCACCAGCAATTGCCTCCAGAAAGTACACAGGGATCTGAGATGGTGGATTCCAGTGGGGACGAATTAATAATCTGTGAAGAGGGGGATGTACACAGTGAAAGGGGTGAGGAATCGGAGGATGATGATGAGGTGGACATCTTGCCTCTGTAGAGCCAGATTGTGCAAGGAGAGATTGATTGCTTCTTTTTTGGTGGGGGCCCAAACCAACCAGTCATTTCAGTCACAGTCGTGTGGCAGACCCTGTCCCTGAAATGATGGGTTCGTTAAAGTGTGCATGTCCTGTTTATACAACATAAGGGTGGGTGGGAGGGCCCAAGGACAATTCCATCTTGCACCTCTTTTTTCTTTCATTTTTCTTTGCATCAAGTGCTGTTTGGGGACAATTTTTTTGAAGTGCCATCCTGTCTGACACTGCAGTGCCACTCCTAGATGGGCCAGGTGTTTGTGTCAGCCACTTGTGTCGCTTAGATTAGTCACACAGCGACTTTGGTGCGCCTCTTTTTTTCTTTGCATCATGTGCTGTTTGGGGACTATTTTTTTTAAGTGCCATCCTGTCTGACACTGCAGTGCCACTCCTAGATGGGCCAGGTGTTTGTGTCGGCCACTTGTGTCGCTTAGCTTAGTCACACAGCGACCTTGGTGCGCCTCTTTTTTTCTTTGCATCATGTGCTGTTTGGGGACTATTTTTTTGAAGTGCCATCCTGCCTGACACTGCAGTGCCACTCCTAGATGGGCCAGGTGTTTGTGCCGGCCACTTGTGTCGCTTAGCTTAGCCATCCAGCGACCTCGTAGCAAATTTTAGGACTAAAAATAATATTGTGAGGTGTGAGGTGTTCAGAATAGACTGAAAATGAGTGTAAATTATGGTTATTGAGGTTAATAATACTATGGGATCAAAATGACCCACAAATTCTATGATTTAAGCTGTTTTTGAGGGTTTTTTGTAAAAAAAACACCCGAATCCAAAACACACCCGAATCCGCCAAAAAAATTTCAGGGAGGTTTTGGCAAAACGCGTCCGAATCCAAAACACGGCTGCGGAACCGAATCCAAAACCAAAACACAAAACCCGAAAAATTGCCGGTGCACATCTCTAGTTAAAACTCTGGAGTAAAAAGTCTATGGTAGGTGAGGCAGTGCCTCCTCTAGCTATCTTTTCCGCACATTTCTGATCAAAACTCACCAAATTTCCATTTGTATATACTGCTGCACTTGTGTATAATGCCCACGTGTATATACTGCTGCACTTGTTAATAATGCCCACATGTATATACTGCTGCACCTGAGTATACTGCCCACATGAACCCTTTGGCTCATATATTGTGTGTATATCTGGCTCTGGTGCTAGCCAGTGCATCCTCGGACATTTACCTCATCCGCACGTCACTGCTGGATACGGCTCTAATCCTCTGCTTGTGTACAAAGATGCAACATCAAACAGACATTGGGGGTCATTCCAAGTTGATCGCTCGCTAGATACTTTTTGCAGCGTTGCGATCAGATAGACACCGCCTATTAGGGAGTGTATTTTCGCTTTGCAAGTGTGCGAACGCCTGTGCAGCTGAGCTCTGCAAAAAACATTTTGTGAAGTTTCTGAGTAGGTCTGAACTTACTCAGCCATTGCGATCACTTCAGCCTGTCTGGTCCCGGAATTGACGTCAGACACCCGCCCTGCAAACGCTTGGACACGCCTGCGTTTTCCCAAACACTCCCAGAAAACTGTCAGTTGACACCCACAAATGCCCTCTTCCTGTCAATCTCCTTGCGATTGGCTGTGCGAATGGATTCTTTGTTAAATCCATCGCTCAGCAACGATCCGCTTTCTACCCATACGACGCGCCTGCGCATTGCGGTGCATACGCATGCACAGTAGTGACCTGATCACTGCACTGCAAAA
Organism: Pseudophryne corroboree; assembly: GCF_028390025.1. Taxonomy (NCBI): domain Eukaryota; kingdom Metazoa; phylum Chordata; class Amphibia; order Anura; family Myobatrachidae; genus Pseudophryne; species Pseudophryne corroboree. Next base: position 977,565,006 of record NC_086444.1, on the reverse strand, counting down.
ACTGCAGCGTGTGAACAGGTCAGAATGACCCCCCATTGATCATACATCAGACACTAGGGCAGCCCTGTGGTTGCTCAGAATATCCGTTGGAAGATTGGCGCCAGTGACACATCTGCATCTTACTAGCCACCCTTTGTGACCTCCGAGGAATGCCCACAAAAAATCTCCCTGTCCAAATTCGTCTGTGACCACCAGCTTTAACCTCAGGATGCATGCGTATTGCGACTCAGAAGCCAAAAGAAACATTTATGCAGGCTACATGGTTACTAACATGTTGTGCACTAAAGATGGGTGGTGCTTAATCCTTTTTTTATTTTTTTATTTAGCAAACGACTGACCAATATCGACATTGCATCAATACCGGAATCAGGCCCACTGTAACATCCTGAGTTATACTAGTGAGGGGAAATATCCACAGTTTAGATTAAATAAAACTACAGGATTGGTGTACAGTTTCAGTCAGTGCTTTCCAACAAGTGTATAATTTGTAACACATATTTACGTCACCAAAGATCTTCATGAATACAGTAGGTGACGGTGGAAGTGCACTAGACCTGAATGTTTGATGCGTAGGCCGCATTGCTAAATCTCTTCTGGTTTCACTGGGGCTTTTAGTCTGCAGCCAGAAGATTACCGCAAACACGTGTCATCTCCAGGCTGCACAACAATAACCCTATTCATTTCATTTAGATTATAATCACCCATGTAGCTCATAAATGCAGACAGAGTAGAGTCAATTTCTCTTTATCCCTCCTGATATAGCAAAAAGTAATTTTTATTAGTGATGAGCGGGTTCGGTTTCTCGGAAACCGAACCCCCGCGAACTTCAGCCTTTTTACACGGGTCCGAGCCATGCTCGGATTCTCCCGTGTGGCTCGGGTAAACCGAGCGCGCCCGAACGTCATCATGCCGCTGTCGGATTCTCGCGAGATTCGGATTCTATATAAGCAGCCGCGCGTCGCCGCCATTTTCACACGTGCATTGAGATTGATAGGGAGAGGACGTGGCTGGCGTCCTCTCCGTTATAGTCATAATAGAAAAGACTAAGAGTGACATTGTTATAATTATGGGGAGGATTGGGGACGGGGAGCAGCTGTTAGGAGTACAGTGCAGGGTTTTGCTGATAGTAGTGAGTGTGACCACCAGTTTAATCCGTTCTCTGCCTGAAAAAAACGCTCCATACCATATCTGTGCTCAGTGTGCTGCATGATATATCTGTGCTGAGTGCACTGCTCACACTGCCTAATTGTGGGGACTAGGGAGCAGTTATAGCAGGAGTACAGTGCACAGTTTTGATGACAGTGACCACCAGTCCAGTATACGTTTGTCTGCCTGAAAAACACTCCTGTGGTGGCTTTTTTTCTTTATACTAGTAGTTTAGCAGTCTGCTGACAGTGTCCACCAGGTCCATTTATTATACAGTATATTATATATATAGCAGTACGGTAGGCCACGGCTGTACCTACCTCTGTGTCGTCACTCGTCGTCCATAAGTAATAATAGTATACTATCCATCCATCTACATTGTATACCTGTGGTGGCTTTTTTTTCTTCATACTAGTTTAGCAGTCTGCTGACAGTGTCCACCAGGTCCGTTATTATTATTCTTCTGTATATATTATATATATAGCAGTATGGAAGGCCACGGCTGTACCTACCTCTGTGTCGTCACTCGTCGTCCATAAGTAATAATACTATACTATCCATCCATCTACATTGTATACCTGTGGTGGCTTTTTTTTCTTCATACTAGTTTAGCAGTCTGCTGACAGTGTCCACCAGGTCCGTTATTATTATTCTGTATATATTATATATATAGCAGTACGGTAGGCCACGGCTGTACCTACCTCTGTGTCGTCACTCGTCGTCCATAAGTAATAATAGTATACTATCCATCCATCTACATTGTATACCTGTGGTGGCTTTTTTTTCTTCATACTAGTTTAGCAGTCTGCTGACAGTGTCCACCAGGTCCGTTATTATTATTCTGTATATATTATATATATAGCAGTACGGTAGGCCACGGCTGTACCTACCTCTGTGTCGTCACTCGTCGTCCATAAGTAATAATACTATACTATCCATCCATCTACATTGTATACCTGTGGTGGCTTTTTTTTCTTCATACTAGTTTAGCAGTCTGCTGACAGTGTCCACCAGGTCCGTTATTATTATTCTGTATATATTATATATATAGCAGTACGGTAGGCCACGGCTGTACCTACCTCTGTGTCGTCACTCGTCGTCCATAAGTAATAATACTATACTATCCATCCATCTACATTGTATACCTGTGGTGGCTTTTTTTCTTTATACTAGTAGTTTAGCAGTCTGCTGACAGTGTCCACCAGGTCCATTTATTATACAGTATATTATATATATAGCAGTACGGTAGGCCACGGCTGTACCTACCTCTGTGTCGTCACTCGTCGTCCATAAGTAATAATACTATACTATCCATCCATCTACATTGTATACCTGTGGTGGCTTTTTTTTCTTCATACTAGTTTAGCAGTCTGCTGACAGTGTCCACCAGGTCCGTTATTATTATTCTGTATATATTATATATATAGCAGTACGGTAGGCCACGGCTGTACCTACCTCTGTGTCATCACTCGTCGTCCATAAGTAATAATACTATATTATCCATCCATCTACATTGTATACCTGTGGTGGCTTTTTTTTCTTCATACTAGTTTAGCAGTCTGCTGACAGTGTCCACCAGGTCCGTTATTATTATTCTGTATATATTATATATATAGCAGTATGGGAGGCCACGGCTGTACCTACCACTGTGTCGTCACTCGTCGTCCATAAGTAATAATACTATACTATCCATCCATCTACATTGTATACCTGTGGTGGATTTTGTTTCTTCATACTAGTTTAGCAGTCTGCTGACAGTGTCCACCAGGTCCGTTATTATTATTCTGTATATATTATATATATAGCAGTACGGTAGGCCACGGCTGTACCTACCTCTGTGTCGTCACTCGTCGTCCATAAGTAATAATACTATACTATCCATCCATCTACATTGTATACCTGTGGTGGCTTTTTTTCTTTATACTAGTAGTTTAGCAGTCTGCTGACAGTGTCCACCAGGTCCATTTATTATACAGTATATTATATATATAGCAGTACGGTAGGCCACAGCTGTACCTACCTCTGTGTCGTCACTCGTCGTCCATAAGTAATAATAGTATACTATCCATCCATCTACATTGTATACCTGTGGTGGCTTTTTTTTCTTCATACTAGTTTAGCAGTCTGCTGACAGTGTCCACCAGGTCTGTTATTATTATTCTGTATATATTATATATATAGCAGTACGGTAGGCCATGGCTGTACCTACCTCTGTGTCGTCACTCGTCGTCCATAAGTAATAATAGTATACTATCCATCCATCTACATTGTATACCTGTGGTGGCTTTTTTTTCTTCATACTAGTTTAGCAGTCTGCTGACAGTGTCCACCAGGTCCGTTATTATTATTCTGTATATATTATATATATAGCAGTATGGTAGGCCACGGCTGTACCTACCACTGTGTCGTCACTCGTCGTCCATAAGTAATAATACTATACTATCCATCCATCTACATTGTATACCTGTGGTGGCTTTTTTTTCTTCATACTAGTTTAGCAGTCTGCTGACAGTGTCCACCAGGTCCGTTATTATTATTCTGTATATATTATATATATAGCAGTACGGTAGGCCACGGCTGTACCTACCTCTGTGTCGTCACTCGTCGTCCATAAGTAATAATACTATACTATCCATCCATCTACATTGTATACCTGTGGTGGCTTTTTTTCTTTATACTAGTAGTTTAGCAGTCTGCTGACAGTGTCCACCAGGTCCATTTATTATACAGTATATTATATATATAGCAGTACGGTAGGCCACAGCTGTACCTACCTCTGTGTCGTCACTCGTCGTCCATAAGTAATAATAGTATACTATCGATCCATCTACATTGTATACCTGTGGTGGCTTTTTTTTCTTCATACTAGTTTAGCAGTCTGCTGACAGTGTCCACCAGGTCTGTTATTATTATTCTGTATATATTATATATATAGCAGTACGGTAGGCCACGGCTGTACCTACCTCTGTGTCGTCACTCGTCGTCCATAAGTAATAATAGTATACTATCCATCCATCTACATTGTATACCTGTGGTGGCTTTTTTTTCTTCATACTAGTTTAGCAGTCTGCTGACAGTGTCCACCAGGTCCGTTATTATTATTCTGTATATATTATATATATAGCAGTACGGTAGGCCACGGCTGTACCTACCTCTGTGTCATCACTCGTCGTCCATAAGTAATAATACTATACTATCCATCCATCTACATTGTATACCTGTGGTGGCTTATTTTTCTTCATACTAGTTTAGCAGTCTGCTGACAGTGTCCACCAGGTCCGTTATTATTATTCTGTATATATTATATATATAGCAGTACGGTAGGCCACGGCTGTACCTACCTCTGTGTCATCACTCGTCGTCCATAAGTAATACTAGTATACTATCCATCCATCTACATTGTATACCTGTGGTGGCTTTTTTTTCTTCATACTAGTTTAGCAGTCTGCTGACAGTGTCCACCAGGTCCGTTATTATTATTCTGTATATATTATATATATAGCAGTACGGTAGGCCACGGCTGTACCTACCTCTGTGTCGTCACTCGTCGTCCATAAGTAATAATAGTATACTATCCATCCATCTACATTGTATACCTGTGGTGGCTTTTAGTTGTGCGCAAAATATGGAGAACAAAAATGTGGAGGTTAAAAAAATAGGGAAAGATCAAGATCCACTTCCACCTCGTGCTGAAGCTGCTGCCACTAGTCATGGCCGAGACGATGAAATGCCATCAACGTCGTCTGCCAAGGCCGATGCCCAATGTCATAGTACAGAGCATGTAAAATCCAAAACACAAAAGATCAGTAAAATTACCCAAAAATCAAAATTAAAAGCGTCTGAGGAGAAGCGTAAACTTGCCAATATGCCATTTACGACACGGAGTGGCAAGGAACGGCTGAGGCCCTGGCCTATGTTCATGGCTAGTGGTTCAGCTTCACATGAGGATGGAAGCACTCAGCCTCTCGCTAGAAAAATTAAAAGACTTAAGCTGGCAAAAGCACAGCAAAGAACTGTGCGTTCTTCGAAATCACAAATCCCCAAGGAGAGTCCAATTGTGTCGGTTGCGATGCCTGACCTTCCCAACACTGGACGGGAAGAGCTTGCGCCTTCCACCATTTGCACGCCCCCTGCAAGTGCTGGAAGGAGCACCCGCAGTCCAGTTCCTGATAGTCAAATTGAAGATGTCAGTGTTGAAGTACACCAGGATGAGGATATGGTTGTTGCTGGCGCTGGGGAGGAAATTGACAAGGAGGATTCTGATGGTGAGGTGGTTTGTTTAAGTCAGGCACCCGGGGAGACACCTGTTGTCCGTGGGAGGAATATGGCCATTGACATGCCTGGTCAAAATACAAAAACAATCAGCTCTTCGGTGTGGAATTATTTCATAACAAATGCGGACAACAGGTGTCAAGCCGTGTGTTGCCTTTGTCAAGCTGTAATAAGTAGGGGTAAGGACGTTAACCACCTCGGAACATCCTCCCTTATACGTCACCTGGACCGCATTCATCAGAAGTCAGTGACAAGTTCAAAAACTTTGGGTGAAAGCGGAAGCAGTCCACTGACCACTAAATCTGTAACCAAGCTCCTGCAAACAACACCATCAACTCCCTCAGTGTCAATTTCCTCCTTAGACAGGAAAGCCAATAGTCCTGCAGGCCATGTCACATGCAAGTCTGACGAGTCCTCTCCTGCCTGGGATTCCTCCGATGCATCCTTGAGTGTAACGCCTACTGCTGCTGGCACTGCTGTTGTTGCTGCTGGGAGTCGATCGTCATCCCAGAGGGGAAGTCGGAAGACCACTTGTACTACTTCCAGTAAGCAATTGACTGTCCAACAGTCCTTTGCGAGGAAGATGAAATATCACAGCAGTCATCCTGCTGCAAAGCGGATAACTGAGGCCTTGGCAGCCTGGGCGGTGAGAAACGTGGTTCCGGTATCCATCGTTACTTCAGAGGCAACTATAGACTTGATTGAGGTACTGTGTCCCCGGTACCAAATACCATCTAGGTTTCATTTCTCTAGGCAGGCGATACCGAGAATGTACACAGACCTCAGAAAAAGAGTCACCAGTGTCCTAAAAAATGCAGTTGTACCCAATGTCCACTTAACCACGGACATGTGGACAAGTGGAGCAGGGCAGACTCAGTACTACATGACTGTGACAGCCCACTGGGTAGATGTATTGCCTCCCGCTGCAAGAACAGCAGCGGCGGCACCAGTAGCAGCATCTCGCAAACGCCAACTCGTTCCTAGGCAGGCTACGCTTTGTATCACCGCTTTCCAGAATACGCACACAGCTGAAAACCTCTTACGGCAACTGAGGAAGATCATCGCAGAATGGCTTACCCCAATTGGACTCTCCTGGGGATTTGTGGCATCGGACAACGCCAGCAATATTGTGCGTGCATTACATCTGGGCAAATTCCAGCACGTCCCATGTTTTGCACATACCTTGAATTTGGTGGTGCAGAATTATTTAAAAAAACGACAGGGGCGTGCAAGAGATGCTGTCGGTGGCCAGAAGAATTGCGGGCCACTTTCGGTGTACAGGCACCGCGTACAGAAGACTGGAGCACCACCAAAAACACCTGAACCTGCCCTGCCATCATCTGAAGCAAGAGGTGGTAACGAGGTGGAATTCAACCCTCTATATGCTTCAGAGGATTGAGGAGCAGCAAAAGGCCATTCAAGCCTATACATCTGCCCACGATATAGGCAAAGGAGGTGGAATGCACCTGTCTCAAGCGCAGTGGAGAATGATTTCAACGTTGTGCAAGGTTCTGCAACCTTTTGAACTTGCCACACGTGAAGTCAGTTCAGACACTGCCAGCCTGAGTCAGGTCATTCCCCTCATCAGGCTTTTGCAGAAGAAGCTGGAGGCATTGAAGGAGGAGCTAAAACAGAGCGATTCCGCTAGGCATGTGGGACTTGTGGATGGAGCCCTTCATTCGCTTAACCAGGATTCACGGGTGGTCAATCTGTTGAAATCAGAGCACTACATTTTGGCCATCGTGCTCGATCCTAGATTTAAAACCTACGTTGTATCTCTCTTTCCGGCAGACACAAGTCTGCAGAGGTTCAAAGACCTGCTGGTGAGAAAATTGTCAAGTCAAGCGGAACGCGACCCGTCAACAGCTCCTCCTTCACATTCTCCCGCAACTGGGGGTGCGAGGAAAAGGCTACGAATTCCGAGCCCACCCGCTGGCGGTGATGCAGGGCAGTCTGGAGCGAGTGCTGACATCTGTTCCGGACTGAAGGACCTGGCAACGATTACTGACATGTCGTCTACTGTCACTGCATATGATTCTGTCACCATTGAAAGAATAGTGGAGGATTATATGAGTGACCGCATCCAAGTAGGCACGTCAGACAGTCCGTACGTATACTGGCAGGAAAAAGAGGCAATTTGGAGGCCCTTGCAGAAACTGGCTTTATTCTACCTAAGTTGCCCTCCCTCCAGTGTGTACTCCGAAAGAGTGTTTAGTGCCGCCGCTCACCTTGTCAGCAATCGGCGTACGAGGTTACTTCCAGAAAATGTGGAGAAGATGATGTTCATTAAAATGAATTATAATCAATTCCTCCGTGGAGACATTCACCAGCAGCAATTGCCTCCAGAAAGTACACGGGGACCTGAGATGGTGGATTCCAGTGGGGACGAATTAATAATCTGTAAGGAGGGGGATGTACACAGTGAAAGGGGTGATGAATCGGACGATGATGATGAGGTGGACATCTTGCCTCCGTAGAGCCAGTTTGTGCAAGGAGAGATTGATTGCTTCTTTTTTGGTGGGGGCCCAAACCAACCAGTCATTTCAGTCACAGTCGTGTGGCAGACCCTGTCGCTGAAATGATGGGTTCGTTAAAGTGTGCATGTCCTGTTTTTACATAAGGGTGGGTGGGAGGGCCCAAGGACAATTCCATCTTGCACCTCTTTTTTCTTTCATTTTTCTTTGCGTCATGTGCTGTTTGGGGAGTATTTTTTTGAAGGGCCATCCTGCGTGACACTGCAGTGCCACTCCTAGATGGGCCAGGTGTTTGTGTCGGCCACTTGGGTCGCTTATCTTAGTCACACAGCGACCTTGGTGCGCCTCTTTTTTTCTTTGCGTCATGTGCTGTTTGGGGAGTATTTTTTTGAAGGGCCATCCTGCGTGACACTGCAGTGCCACTCCTAGATGGGCCAGGTGTTTGTGTCGGCCACTTGGGTCGCTTATCTTAGTCACACAGCAACCTTAGTGCGCCTCTTTTTTTCTTTGCGTCATGTGCTGTTTGGGGAGTATTTTTTTTTGAAGGGCCATCCTGCGTGACACTGCAGTGACACTCCTAGATGGGCCAGCTGTTTGTGTCGGCCACTTGGGTCGCTTATCTTAGTCACACAGCGACCTTGGTGCGCCTCTTTTTTTCTTTGCGTCATGTGCTGTTTGGGGAGTATTTTTTTGAAGGGCCATCCTGCGTGACACTGCAGTGCCACTCCAAGATGGGCCAGGTGTTTGTGTCGGCCACTTGTGTCGCTTAACTTAGTCACACAGCGACCTTGGTGCGCCTCTTTTTTTCTTTGCGTCATGTGCTGTTTGGGGAGTATTTTTTTGAAGGGCCATCCTGCGTGACACTGCAGTGCCACTCCTAGATGGGCCAGGTGTTTGTGTCGGCCACTTGTGTCGCTTAACTTAGTCAGACAGCGACCTTGGTGCGCCTCTTTTTTTCTTTGCGTCATGTGCTGTTTGGGGAGTATTTTTTTTGAAGGGCCATCCTGCGTGACACTGCAGTGCCACTCCTAGATGGGCCAGGTGTTTGTGTCGGCCACTTGGGTCGCTTATCTTAGTCACACAGCTACCTTATTGCGCCTCTTTTTTTCTTTGCGTCATGTGCTGTTTGGGGAGTATTTTTTTGAAGGGCCATCCTGCGTGACACTGCAGTGACACTCCTAGATGGGAAAGGTGTTTGTGTCGGTCACTTGGGTCGCTTATCTTAGTCACACAGCTACCTCATTGCGCCTCTTTTTTTCTTTGCGTCATGTGCTGTTTGGGGAGTATTTTTTTGAAGGGCCATCCTGTCTGACACTGCAGTGCCACTCCTAGATGGGCCAGGTGTTTGTGTCGGCCACTTGGGTCGCTTAGCTTAGTCACACAGCTACCTCGGTGCAAATTTTAGGACTAAAAATAATATTGTGAGGTGTGAGGTGTTCAGAATAGACTGAAAATGAGTGGAAATTATGGTTATTGAGGTTAATAATACTATGGGATCAAAATGACCCCCAAATTCTATGATTTAAGCTGTTTTTTAGGGTTTTTTGAAAAAAACACCCGAATCCAAAACACACCCGAATCCGACAAAAAAAATTCGGTGAGGTTTTGCCAAAACGCGTTCGAACCCAAAACACGGCCGCGGAACCGAACCCAAAACCAAAACACAAACACAAAACCCGAAAAATTTCCGGTGCACATCACTAATTTTTATAGAGTAATACAGAAATAAAGACAATTATAAAAGTGATAAAAGCAGAGAAACTTGATTGATACTTAATAGAAACCACAATGTGCTTTTGTAGTCCTCATGGTAAATTGATGGATGCTAGCAGGACACAAGATTACATCAAGTTATGCAATTATGATAGGACAACAAGAGTGAAATTGAAATCACATTCATTGTCTAGGTTTCCCCCTCTTATTTAAAACAAATAGAGAGCCATTACATTGTATGGTCCATGATGTTCTCCTGTGGTCAGAGCCGGCCCTAACCAATATGATGCCCTAGGCAAGATTTTGGCTGGTGCCCCCTAGCACCACCGCTGGTTCTGCCTCTGACCTTGCACCTCTTTCCCAGCACCATCATCCCTCACCCATAGCAGTCCTTGTACCCCCTATATTTTAAATAGGAACAGTTCGCACATTTGACGTACAGCCCAAAAAGGGGCATCTTCTTGCTAGGAAGGGGCATGGCCACACAATAGTAACCCCTATTCTAATTACGCCACACAGTACTGCAACTTTATTCACATTTTATCTTGCGATAGTGTCCATAATTCATATTACATCCCACAGTAGTATCACTTTACCTTATAAACGTTACTCCTCACAGTAGAGCCCCTTATTCACATTACATCATACTGAATTGCTCCTTATTCACATTACACCACACCTTATTGCTCTTTATTCACATTAGACGACACAGTAGTGCCCTTTATATACGCAATGCCACATAGTAGAGCACCTTATACACATAATGCCACACATTAGTAATGCATTTATACACCATTCCACACAGTAATGCCCCTTACACATATGAGACACCTTAATGTCCTTTTACACATAATGTACCTTACACATATGGCGCACATTATTAATGCCCTTATACACATAATGACACACATAGTGCCCCCTACACATTTGCTGCACATTATTAGTGCCACTATACACATAATGACACACATACAGTAGTACCCTGTTACACATATGCCGCACTTTATTAATGCCCTTATACACATAATGCCACACATAGTGGCCCTTTACACATATGTTGCACATTATTAATGCATTTTTACATGACACACATAATGCTCCTTACACATATTCCGAACATTACTGCACAACCAACCCACTCACGTGCACACAGCACTCACGCTGCCACTAACACTGTGACCTCTGCATCTGCTTGGATACAGATGTGTCCTCACAAATCTTGCATCAATGCTAACGTCGGGCACCTTTTTTTTCTGAAAATGCATCTTATTTGCATTGCTATGTGGCTAGGATGCGCACGCAGCTTCTGCTGATTAAACTGATATGCAGCACGCCTATATACTGTGTGAGACTGTGGCTGTATCTGCATATGAAATGCTACATACAGAATATAGGCATGCCGCATATCATTTTAATCAGCAGAAGCTGCTGATGCCCCTAGGCATATCAAATGCCCTAGGCAATTGCCTAGTTTGCCTATGCCTATGGCCGGCTCTGCCTGTGGTTGATACGACACATCAAACAGCTGCAAATCTAAGCACAGAACAATGCAAATGGGGAAGTCAGGACACTGAGAGCCATGTGATATTGCTAATCGCCTTCTTTGATGCAGCTGCTTTCTGTAGCCTGCAGCTGGGAAGCTTTGATAAATATGCATCAGTATTGTTCTGGCTGATGTCACTGTTAGCTAGCAGGACATGGCGAAGCACATTGCTGCACATCACATATATGAGTGCCTAGCCCTGAGGCAGCAGAGGTCACATCCGACAGATGCATTGGGTGCAGGCAGCATTCAGGGCACAGCATAGAGAAAGTAAGCAGTAATCACACTGCAGTCTTCCATTCACTGCTAGCGAAGGAGCCTAAATCACCTCTCTTCTCTCTCCCACTGCCAGCCACTGCATCCCAGTCCTTCTTAAATGTAAGTACCAAGTTTTTCTGTATATTGATACATTGTGTAGTTAACATAGCAATTACTCATCTACTTTATTGTGGACCCATAGAAGATGGGTTTAATCACTGTATTTGCAAGATGAAGAGCTTTTTTTATTTTTTATTTGTAAATGTGTCTGTAGTCAATGGTGACGGTCTCCTATGTTTTATGGAAGAAATGCTGTAATAAAATGAATGTATCGTTGTATGAGTTGTAGCATGGTAGTAAATGAGGCAAGTCAGAGAATGAAGGAAACAACTCATATCTACGGATGTCTCTTTTATTGTTGTACATAACAATCCCAGTTCCAAGGTGAATTAGCCTAGAATATGACCTTGCTACATAATCTTTCCATACCGGTTACATTTCTCTAAATATGTTTTTAGCTTTGAAGTCTAGACTTGGGTGGTTGGTTTGCCTTGTATAACCTTCAGCTTTTACTGCAGAACGCTGCATATTCACTTGGAACAACTAGTCAGATTGACAAGGGGTGTTGGCAAATGTCATTCCAGCAGTGTTCTGTGCTACGTCTCTTGCATATGTCACTTTCTATAATGTACCAGGCAGTTTTCTAGGTGTTTCAGCATCCACATAAAAGTGTCAACATTGTTGCATGTGAAAGCATTAAAGAAAGTACATTAATTCATTCTTGCTATATAAATAAACTAATAAATTCTACTAATAAATTCTACCAAACTCGTCAGTATATCTGCATATATATGCGCAGAAATAAGCTAGACAGTGCACTCAGAGAACATTTCTAATAGGTTATATTAAATCTTGGATTCGCACAGCACTATGTACTAATTTATAATATGTGACTGTCGTATCTGATAATATAATGAGGTGGTTAGATGCTAGGTGGCAATAGCTGCCACCTGTTTATTTCTTGGAATCTGAGATTTTCCCTGACAGCATTGAAAAGGTGTGAGACCACCTCCGGTGTCAGCTCAGTAGCAGTGGTGCAAGTAGAAAAAATGTCTTATAGGTACTGTGTGCCCGCGCCTTTGTGGGTGTGGCCAAATGCACATGGGGCATGGCCATTGAAAATGGGGGCGTGATACACATATGGGGGAGGGGGGGCAGATACAGATATGACCCCAGTAGTGCCAGATACACGTTGCCCCACACTGCCAGATATACATTGCCCCACAGTGCCAGATACACATTGCCTCACTGTGCCAGATACACAAATGCCCCCAGAGTGCCAGATATACATTGGCTCACAGTGCCAGATATACATTGCCCCACAGTGCCAGATACACATTGCCCCACTGTGCCAGATACACAAATGCCCCCAGAGTGCCAGATACACATTGCCCCACAGTGCCAGATACACATTGCCCCACAGTGCCAGATACACATTGCCTCACTGTGCCAGATACACAAATGCCCCCAGAGCGCCAGATATACATTGCCTCACAGTGCCAGATACACATTGACCCACAGTACCAGATACAGAAATGCCCCCACAGTGCCAGAAATGCCCCCAGTGCCAGATACACATGTCCCCCCAGTGCCAGATATGCCCCCAGGGCCAGATACACGTCCCCCCCAGTGCCAGATATGCCCCCAGTGTCAGATACACATGTCCCCGCAGTGCCAGATATGCCCCCAGTGCCAAATACACGTCCCCCCAGTGCCAGATACACATGTCCCCCCAGTGCCAGATATTCCCCCAGTGTCAGATACACATGTCCCCACAGTGCCAGATATACCCCAGTGCCGAACAGCGACAGACTGGTGCAAAAATTTCAGTCGCACAGCCATTCGTATGCTGATTGACAGCAAGAGGCCGTTTGTGGGTGGTAACTGACCATTTTCTGGGAGTGTCCGGAAAAATGCAGGCGTGCCCAAGCGTTTTCAGGGAGGGTGTGCGACGTCAGCTCCGGACCCGATCAGCCTGTTCTCATTGCACTGTAGGAGTAAGTCCTGGGCTGCGCACAGACTGCACACAGTGGTAAAAACATTTGATTCGATGGTGAGTGAGGTGTGAAAGGATCTGCAGCTGTCCGCTGACTGAGGGATATTTGTAGCACTGCGTACACATGCGATCACACACTTGCACAGAGAATATACACTCCCCTTGGGCGGCGACCATCTGAACGAAGGACAGCAAAATTAGCAGGCCAGCACAGAGATCAGGTCTGAATCACTCCCACAGTTAGGTAGTCTGTTCATCCCAATCTGGGTTTTGCCAGACAGAAGATCAGATACGTCCCATATCACTACAGACGTGCAGTTCGGGTCTCTAGAAATCCAAATCCACTCAAAATTTGTGGATCTTAGGAGATCCGAGTCCCAGTTTGAATCTTCCTGCGGTTCGGAATTCAGATTTTAAATCCGTGTTTCAGGTTTAGATTGCAAAAATAACATGATTTTAGCTGCTTTTATTGATTTTTATCAATTTGTTTTATCAATGATTATCGTTTTTTGTTTTTTTAATCGATTTTTAACCGAACTAAATACAAAATCCAAACCATAGCACTGAGAGTGGTTTTGCCAAAACCAACATATACGATGATAAATTAGAACCAAAACAAAAATATGGGGGTTAGTGCTTCATCTCTCTACATATCACAGAGAGCAAAAAGGAGACAGCAGTGAGTAACGATGTTGTTTGTTTTGTTTCAGTTTGTTTTCATTCTAATCACTCATGTTTACTTTTGATTTTCTTATTGGATATTTTTTTTTTATAAACTATTCTACAAGTAAAACTAATAAGCAGGTGCATTTGCACAAATACTTATATAGAGTGGATTTAGGGGGTGATTCATATCCGATTGTAGATGTGCTAAATTTAGCACATCTACGATCAGTTTCTCAGACATGCGTCCCGCAAGGGTGCAAAAGAATCGCACAGCGGCGATGCTTTTGCACCCGCTGAGCAGCTCCCTGCCAGCGCAGCTCCTGGTCGCAGTGGCTGTGTGTGATGTCACGCAGCCACTGCGGCCCGCCCTCGCAACAGTCCGGACACGCCTCCGTTGTCCGGACAGCGCCCCGCCAACGGCGTTCTAACACTGTTGCCACGCCCCCTGCCGCCCCGCAACCGCCTCTGCCTGTCAATCAGACAGAGGCGACAGCATCTCACTGGGCTCCCGGGGTGCACGGGCGCACTCCACATAGGGATTCAGACGCCACTGCAGCGATCCAGTCTGAATTAGACCCTTACTGCAACAGTAAGTATAATAAAGAAAAGAGTGTGCTCAATCTCCGCGCACCACTGTTTGAAACATGTAGACCCTTCACCTTAATATAAAAGCACACAATGCTATATACTAAGCTTTTAATGTCCAAGTTCTTTTGTCAGTTTGTTCACAATGATGAACTTTTGAAGATTTCTTCAGTTCCAAAAGTCACGTTTTCTGAAAGGATTGTGTTCCAAACCAGTGCTTGATAACAGCGGAATGGAGAGCACAAAAAAATAAAATAATAGTGCAATAGTAAAAACAAGACTGATGTTTTAATAATAAATTGCACTTACAAGAATATAGAATTTGATCGCATGTAAAAACCCAGTCGCACATATAAGGTACAGCAAAGCAGCTCACTGGCGTCTACCTGAAGGTCTCCAAGAGATAACGACGGCCTCAAAGTATAAAAAAATGAGAAAATGATCGTGCAGTATTAAAAACAAGGCTAATTGTTTTAATTAAGTTGCACTTACACAAAGATAAATTTAAAATCGCATATAAAAGCCCAGTGGCACATAAGGACACAGCAAGACAGCTCACAAACGTCTGTAGATGGTCTCCAAGAGGTAACGGCGGCCTCAATGCCGGTATTTGAAGTCGTCAGTCCTCGAGGTAACAAGCAGCGTCCTCAGGTGTCCAAAGGGTACGAAATCCACAGCCACACTTAACGCGTTTCGGATCACATAGGATCCTTCATCAGAAGTGTGATAAGAGTCCATATTGTAGTCCTTTTAAAGACCTCCTAATTGTATAATTCACAAAACATGTGCCAATCGATTTAGGTGCACTTCCTTCCGGCGGATCTTCCTCCAACCGGAAGTTGCGTGTGCGTTCCAGCGTGGGTTTGTATCGTCAGTTTATCAAACACACAAAATACACAAACTATTAGAGAGTCAAAAGTAAACCAACTCTTCAAACTCTCTATATACAAATTACACAATTAAAAAGCCGTCAACAAATACTAGTGCATAATGAACAAAAGAGGAATCGTCTGAATACAATAACGTCTATGCGGATGTGACGCGACCAGGAAATCCGGTATGCGTTCCAGCGCCGGTTTGCGTTCCATCGTCCTTTTCTTCCGCAATACCTATTACTTCTTTTAATTGAAGGATTTATTTTGCTTGGGCGATCATGCGCATTCCGGCGCTGGCTCACACTGCACAGACAGACCATTCAGTAAAATAGCAATCTAGGACACAAAAAAAATTATGTAAGAGTTTTGACATATAAAGGTCCTAACACAAATAAATCTAGAAAGGGGAGCATGATCCAGACACCAAGAGTTAGGCACAGGGAAATATAACCTCGTGATCTTAAACAAGAAAGCACCCTAAATCAAAATCACTATTCATGCCTTTTGGAGCCAGGGTTTTTAATTGGTAAATCCATCGGGTTTCTGCCATTGCTAGTCTTTTATCCATATCCCTAGTTCTAGATTTTGGTAGTATCAATTCTATTCCATAAAAAGTTTTTATATGACATTCATTTTTTCCATGGTATTTTTTGAAATGGACAGGAACAGTATGTGTCTCAAGTCCTTTTCTAATGTTGTATATGTGTTCCGCCAACCTCGTTTTTAACGCCCGCGAGGTCCGTCCCACATATCGAAGTCCACATGTACATTCGAACACATACACAACATTCCTAGAATTACAAGAGATAAACTGATTAATGGGATATGTTTTTCCATCCACTACAAATTCCTTAAATTTATTTGAATTGCTTTTAACTGTTCTACACATTAGACAGCTCCCGCAACGGTGGAAACCCTTCGTACGTATACTCTGACGAATATCAGTTTCCAGGCTACTTTTCACCAATTTATCCTTTAATGTCGGAGCTCGTCTATAGATGAACGAAGGATATTTAGGTATATAATCAGCAAGAACAGGATCTTGCAGTAGGAGCTTCCAATTGGCTTTAAATATTTTTTCCACATTTTTATAACTGTTACTATATTTACTAATAAATGCCCATTGGTATCTATCATTTTTCTCTTCCCCCTCAGTACTGGTAGTTTTCAACAGATCTTCTCTCTCCACCTTAGAGATTCTCTCTCTAGCTTTTTCAATGGTGGATGTAGCATACCCCTTTCTAGAAAAACGTCCTGATACTTCATCAAGTTGATTCTCACATACGGTAGCATCACTGCAGTTACGCTTCACCCTTGTGAACTGGCCAAAGGGAATACCCTCTAACCAGTTCACATGATGAAGACTTGATCTTTCTATAAAATTATTAGAATCCGTAGGTTTACGGTAGATTTTGGTTTTCAGCATGCCACTTTCACTGTAAATACATAAGTCCAGAAAATGTATTTGCACTTTACTGTATTCAAATGTAAATCTAATTGATAAACTATTTACATTTAATCCATCTTGAAAGGAAAGAAGAGATTCCTCATCGCCTGTCCATATAAAAAGGACATCATCGATGAAGCGTTGCCAGGATACCAGGCCCGCCCCCAGCACGCCACCCATCCATATCTGTTGTTCTTCCCAACAATATTATACAGCTGTGTGCTGTATAATATGTGCTGGGGGGCAGAGCTTTGTGCTGTATTATATGTGCTGGGGGGCAGAGCTGTGTGCTGTATAATATGTGCTGGGGGGCAGAGCTGCGTGCTGTATAATATGTGCTGGGGGGCAGAGCTGCGTGCTGTATAATATGTGCTGGGGGGCAGAGCTGTGTGCTGTATAATATGTGCTGGGGGGTGGGGCCATAAACAAATTGGCGTAACTGGGGGCGAACCTGGTACCCATAGCTGTCCCAACGATCTGCAAATAAAAAATTCCATTGAATACAAAATAATTATTATTCAGGATAAATTCTATCCCCTCCAATATGAATTCATTCAAAGGTTTACTCAGATTACTTTTCTCTAAGAAGAAAGAAACAGCTCTTAAACCCTCTTCTTTATGTATTATTGTATATAATGTGCCCACATCGGCACTACATAAGAAAGAATTATTATCCCAAGAGAGATCTTTCAATTTACACAAGACATCCCCAGTATCTTTAAGGTACGCCCTTGTAGTTCGAACCAATGGTTGGAGATAATAATCTATTAAGGCAGATAAATTAGAAGTAATACTATCACAACCAGAGACGATCGGGCGTCCTGGGGGATTCTGACTGTCTTTATGTACCTTGGGTAAGGTGTAAATAGTCGGAATCGTGGGATTTTTAATATTTATAAAATCCAATTCTTTTTGTGTAATAACCTCTCTCTCCAACGCCCTTTTTGTGAGTTCCTGAAGTTCCTTTTCTATCTTATTAGTCGGGTCACCTTTTAGTTTTCTATAAGTTATCCCGTCGTTAAGTTGTCTAAGTACTTCCTCTATATATTTACTTTTGTCCATTAGGACAACCCCCCCACCCTTGTCAGCTGGCTTTATTATTAATTCCGAATCATCTTTCAATGATCTTACTGCTTGGAATTCTTTTTTAGTCAAGTTAAGTTTTCTATTATCTTTCCCCTTAGCTTTATTTAATGTTTGTTCAATTTCGCTACAAACTATTTTATTAAAACTTTCTATTTGGCTACCTTTAAAAAAGGTGGGGTAGAAGGTTGAAGGGGGTTTAAACTGTGACTTTTCACTCGTTGCAGGGGTATTCTCCACAGGTGTTTCCTTCTCTTTATTAATGAAAAATCTTTTAATAGTTATTTTTCTGATAAACTTTTGTACATCTTCATCGTCCCTTTTCAAATTCCAATGCCAAATCATACTCGGCCCATTTAAACTGGGATGCGAGAACCCCAAGAAGGCTAAGGTAAAAAATATTAAAAAGAGATTTAGAGGAAAAAGATCAGGGAATAAAAATAAAGAGAGAAATTTTGCCAAAAAAAGGGCAACTGTTATTCCTATAGAACCATTGGAGTCAATACATGAGGAAGATGTGAAAATCTTCAATTTAAGCTCAAGGGTTTTAGATATGAATGAGGAAAAAGTCCTAAAAAAGGGGCTCAAATTCGCACCGTCTTATGAACCTAATCCTTTTGACGTCTTTATCGATGTACAAAAGTTTATCAGAAAAATAATTATTAAAAGATTTTTCATTAATAAAGAGAAGGAAACACCTGTGGAGAATACCCCTGCAACGAGTGAAAAGTCACAGTTTAAACCCCCTTCAACCTTCTACCCCACCTTTTTTAAAGGTAGCCAAATAGAAAGTTTTAATAAAATAGTTTGTAGCGAAATTGAACAAACATTAAATAAAGCTAAGGGGAAAGATAATAGAAAACTTAACTTGACTAAAAAAGAATTCCAAGCAGTAAGATCATTGAAAGATGATTCGGAATTAATAATAAAGCCAGCTGACAAGGGTGGGGGGGTTGTCCTAATGGACAAAAGTAAATATATAGAGGAAGTACTTAGACAACTTAACGACGGGATAACTTATAGAAAACTAAAAGGTGACCCGACTAATAAGATAGAAAAGGAACTTCAGGAACTCACAAAAAGGGCGTTGGAGAGAGAGGTTATTACACAAAAAGAATTGGATTTTATAAATATTAAAAATCCCACGATTCCGACTATTTACACCTTACCCAAGGTACATAAAGACAGTCAGAATCCCCCAGGACGCCCGATCGTCTCTGGTTGTGATAGTATTACTTCTAATTTATCTGCCTTAATAGATTATTATCTCCAACCATTGGTTCGAACTACAAGGGCGTACCTTAAAGATACTGGGGATGTCTTGTGTAAATTG
The DNA here is from genome assembly GCF_028390025.1 of Pseudophryne corroboree. Lineage (NCBI taxonomy): Eukaryota > Metazoa > Chordata > Amphibia > Anura > Myobatrachidae > Pseudophryne > Pseudophryne corroboree. The sequence continues at coordinate 977,545,555 of NC_086444.1, read as the reverse complement.
AAAGATCTCTCTTGGGATAATAATTCTTTCTTATGTAGTGCCGATGTGGGCACATTATATACAATAATACATAAAGAAGAGGGTTTAAGAGCTGTTTCTTTCTTCTTAGAGAAAAGTAATCTGAGTAAACCTTTGAAGGAATTCATATTGGAGGGGATAGAATTTATCCTGAATAATAATTATTTTGTATTCGATGGAATTTTTTATTTGCAGATCGTTGGGACAGCTATGGGTACCAGGTTCGCCCCCAGTTACGCCAATTTGTTTATGGCCCATTGGGAAGAACAACAGATATGGATGGGTGGCGTGCTGGGGGCGGGCCTGGTATCCTGGCAACGCTTCATCGATGATGTCCTTTTTATATGGACAGGCGATGAGGAATCTCTTCTTTCCTTTCAAGATGGATTAAATGTAAATAGTTTATCAATTAGATTTACATTTGAATACAGTAAAGTGCAAATACATTTTCTGGACTTATGTATTTACAGTGAAAGTGGCATGCTGAAAACCAAAATCTACCGTAAACCTACGGATTCTAATAATTTTATAGAAAGATCAAGTCTTCATCATGTGAACTGGTTAGAGGGTATTCCCTTTGGCCAGTTCACAAGGGTGAAGCGTAACTGCAGTGATGCTACCGTATGTGAGAATCAACTTGATGAAGTATCAGGACGTTTTTCTAGAAAGGGGTATGCTACATCCACCATTGAAAAAGCTAGAGAGAGAATCTCTAAGGTGGAGAGAGAAGATCTGTTGAAAACTACCAGTACTGAGGGGGAAGAGAAAAATGATAGATACCAATGGGCATTTATTAGTAAATATAGTAACAGTTATAAAAATGTGGAAAAAATATTTAAAGCCAATTGGAAGCTCCTACTGCAAGATCCTGTTCTTGCTGATTATATACCTAAATATCCTTCGTTCATCTATAGACGAGCTCCGACATTAAAGGATAAATTGGTGAAAAGTAGCCTGGAAACTGATATTCGTCAGAGTATACGTACGAAGGGTTTCCACCGTTGCGGGAGCTGTCTAATGTGTAGAACAGTTAAAAGCAATTCAAATAAATTTAAGGAATTTGTAGTGGATGGAAAAACATATCCCATTAATCAGTTTATCTCTTGTAATTCTAGGAATGTTGTGTATGTGTTCGAATGTACATGTGGACTTCGATATGTGGGACGGACCTCGCGGGCGTTAAAAACGAGGTTGGCGGAACACATATACAACATTAGAAAAGGACTTGAGACACATACTGTTCCTGTCCATTTCAAAAAATACCATGGAAAAAATGAATGTCATATAAAAACTTTTTATGGAATAGAATTGATACTACCAAAATCTAGAACTAGGGATATGGATAAAAGACTAGCAATGGCAGAAACCCGATGGATTTACCAATTAAAAACCCTGGCTCCAAAAGGCATGAATAGTGATTTTGATTTAGGGTGCTTTCTTGTTTAAGATCACGAGGTTATATTTCCCTGTGCCTAACTCTTGGTGTCTGGATCATGCTCCCCTTTCTAGATTTATTTGTGTTAGGACCTTTATATGTCAAAACTCTTACATAATTTTTTTTGTGTCCTAGATTGCTATTTTACTGAATGGTCTGTCTGTGCAGTGTGAGCCAGCGCCGGAATGCGCATGATCGCCCAAGCAAAATAAATCCTTCAATTAAAAGAAGTAATAGGTATTGCGGAAGAAAAGGACGATGGAACGCAAACCGGCGCTGGAACGCATACCGGATTTCCTGGTCGCGTCACATCCGCATAGACGTTATTGTATTCAGACGATTCCTCTTTTGTTCATTATGCACTAGTATTTGTTGACGGCTTTTTAATTGTGTAATTTGTATATAGAGAGTTTGAAGAGTTGGTTTACTTTTGACTCTCTAATAGTTTGTGTATTTTGTGTGTTTGATAAACTGACGATACAAACCCACGCTGGAACGCACACGCAACTTCCGGTTGGAGGAAGATCCGCCGGAAGGAAGTGCACCTAAATCGATTGGCACATGTTTTGTGAATTATACAATTAGGAGGTCTTTAAAAGGACTACAATATGGACTCTTATCACACTTCTGATGAAGGATCCTATGTGATCCGAAACGCGTTAAGTGTGGCTGTGGATTTCGTACCCTTTGGACACCTGAGGACGCTGCTTGTTACCTCGAGGACTGACGACTTCAAATACCGGCATTGAGGCCGCCGTTACCTCTTGGAGACCATCTACAGACGTTTGTGAGCTGTCTTGCTGTGTCCTTATGTGCCACTGGGCTTTTATATGCGATTTTAAATTTATCTTTGTGTAAGTGCAACTTAATTAAAACAATTAGCCTTTTTTTTAATACTGCACGATCATTTTCTCATTTTTTTATACTTTGAGGCCGTCGTTATCTCTTGGAGACCTTCAGGTAGACGCCAGTGAGCTGCTTTGCTGTACCTTATATGTGCGACTGGGTTTTTACATGCGATCAAATTCTATATTCTTGTAAGTGCAATTTATTATTAAAACATCAGTCTTGTTTTTACTATTGCACTATTATTTTATTTTTTTGTGCTCTCCATTCCGCTGTTATCAAGCACTGGTTTGGAACACAATCCTTTCAGAAAACGTGACTTTTGGAACTGAAGAAATCTTCAAAAGTTCATCATTGTGAACAAACTGACAAAAGAACTTGGACATTAAAAGCTTAGTATATAGCATTGTGTGCTTTTATATTAAGGTGAAGGGTCTACATGTTTCAAACAGTGGTGCGCGGAGATTGAGCACACTCTTTTCTTTATTGTTTGTCTTTGAGGAGTATTGGGTGACTACTCTCTGTGTGTTCTTCCGCTGCAATACACTGTGTTGTTAACAGCGCACTATTATAACATCAATTTCTCACATTTGCAACAGTAAGTATGGCTGTAAATATAGCAGGGACACATTATAAAGGGATGTAGTCACCGGTGCATCAGTATACCGATGCTGGGATCCCAACCACTTAAAATGCCGACCGTCGGAATACCAACACACAGGGACTATTCCCACTCGTGGTTGTCCACGACACCCATAGAGTGGGAATAGAACCTGTGGCATGCGCAGTGTGCAATCAAGCCCGCAGCGTGGCAAGCGCAGTGAGCCCGCAAGGGGCTTCGTTGCACTTGCCCCCTTGCCGGCATCCTACCGGCCGGGATCCCGTAGTCGGGATGCTGATCGCCGGGATCCTGATCGCCGGGATCCTGGCATCGGGATGCTGATCGCCGGGATCCTGGCCACTGGTCGCACGATCCCAACCCGTTATAAATATATGTTATAGAGAAGAGTCTAGCAAAGATGTTATAACACTGCTCAAAAATGTAGGGCCTAATTCAGCATGGAACACTGTTGCGGCAGCGCATGCTGATGCTCAGTGCAGTGTGTGCACGTGCGAAACCTGCACTGCGCGTGCGCACACAGTGAGATGCGACGGCATCTCACATGTGTGAACGCCTCTGCCTGACTGATATTTGGCATTTGCGGGGCGGGAGGGGGGGAGTGTCGTGGCGTTGGGGGGGCGCGGTCCGGACAATGCAGGTCCAGCCATTTGCAGGGTGGGCTGCGGCGGCTGCGTGTGATGTCAAAAAATTTGGATTTTGATGTGGATCCAAAAAATGGTGGGTTGCCATCTGCCTTAGCAGCTAGGTTGCATATGCAGAGGGCAACCCTAAACATGTAAAAGTATCGCCATTGTACAATGCTTTTGCATGTTTGTGGAAAGTGGGGTGGCAGGACCCGGCATGCGGGGCGGTCTTACCCTGTGCTGGGCGTACCCCCGCATGTCAATGTAATGGGTCATAGATGTGCGATTTTTTGCACATCTACGATACATGCTGAGTTGGGCCCTTAGCCCTACACTAGTTATAGGTTTCAGAACAGCAGAGTAAATGCTTTTTTGCGAGGTCACACACCTACTTTGTTGCAGTCACACCAGGGTTTATGGGAAAGTGCATGACTGTATGGTCCATATTGCTGATTTCTGGGTGTGGGGGGGGGGGGGGTGTTTTAAAAAAATTTAACATTTGCCCTGTCAGTAAGAAAATCACCAGATGAATGTTACATCTACACAGGAGCACAGAAACAAGATTTTATTTTGCAGATATAGGTTTATTTAAATGATATACAGTAAAGTGGGCGGAGTGCATTTACCGTCTTTGTGGTAGGATGGAAGGCCTTTTTACACCAATGAAAAAGAGACTTGTTTTATCTGCTAGTTATGAGGTACTAAAGATTGGGTCTGATCCCAGGATGTTTTGTACGCGTGTTGACAACGGCCATACTGAGGGCGGTGCATTCCTAGTCCCTAAAGAGAGACTCTGTGCTCTCGATACAGACATGTAACACTCGCATCCTCCCTAGGGAAGGATGCGAGTGTGACCAAGGGGTCACATAGGGGCCGTGACCAAGAGGCATGACCAGGTGACTGGCCAAAACTGCAACAGGGTCACAGCCATTTTGTTTGTTATATTTCAAGTCATTTTCTTAGCAGTCTAATAGAGCCACCTTATACACCTTTATATGTCAGTCCATAGCCACCACATGCACCTATAAATGCCTTAGAGCCCCCTCATGCTCATATTGCCAGCCAAGAAACCCCTCATTCCCTTTTAGATACATCAGAGACCTTCATGCCCCATTATATGCAGAGCCCACTCATGTCCTTATGTCTGCCCAGTGCCCCCCATGCCCTTATGTCTTCCCAGAAATTCTTCATGCCCTTTCCTGCCTAGAGTCCCCTCATGCCCTTATGTCTGCCCATTGCCCCCTCATGCCTTTATTTCTTCCTAGCGCCTCTTCATGTCTACCCAGATCTCCCTCATGCCTTTGTGTGCCCACAGCTGCCTCGTGCCCTTATGTGTGTTTAGAGCCCATACTGTACCTTCACCTGTTTGAGGGCAGACTGTTTCCACTGCCAGAGCCTGCAGCCCGAAGAAACACCCAGAGGAGGTGGGCTGTGGGTCAGGCGAAAGGAATAGTGACAGAGAGGGCCAGCTTGTTGCTGCCGACTCCGCACCCCCAAACGGCATCAGACTGTCAAATCACTGACAGTCTGATGCCGGACTGCATGCTACGTTGCAGGACTTGTTCGTGCACGTGCAGAACGGGTCATGTGCATGCGCAAAGTCCCGATAATCAGTACGTTGCGCATCCCGTCGCACCTCTAACCTCATCTGAATAACCCTCACTGAGTCTTAGGCAAGGTGCCAGCGTATGCAAACGTTTGCAGCGACAGATTTACTACCTTCTGCTAATGTGAGTGTCCGCTCGTCTATACCAGGCCTTATCAACCTGTGGATCTCCAGCTATGTGAAACTAGAAGTCCCAGCATACCCTCCCACCGATCACCTGGTAAAGCATGCTGGGACTTTGGAGAGCCACAGGTAGGCCAGGCCTGGTCTATGCAATTATCTGTGCGGCTCTATATGCATGCATTGCACCGCCCACTGTTTTCCCTGCCACGGCTGTCATCATTACTGTGGGAACTTACACTAAACGATCCATCAGAAACAGGCATCCCATTTCCATACACATGCCTCAAACAAGCACAGATATCGGGCCATGACATTCCCATCTACATGGTAACTGCCCAGTTGCCACTCTTAAATGTCCATTTTATGGAAGGCTATTTTAAATTTTTACTTTTAACATGTTAATATTTTGTATATATTATGCTTTCTTTTTTAAAATAAAATATAATTTATTTATTTAACTTTGGGAGACGATGGGGGTCATTCCGAGTTGATCGCTCGCTAGCATTTTTTAGCAGTCGTGCAAAAGCTATGCCGCCTCCCTCTGGGAGTGTATTTTAGCTTAGCAGAAGTGCGAACGGAAGGATCGCAGAGCGGCTACAAAAAAAAAAATTGCAGTTTCAGTGTAGCTCCAGACCTACTCCTAGCTTGTGATGACTTCAGACTGTTCAGTTCTGGATTTGACGTCACAAACACGCCCTGCGTTCTCCCAACCATGCCTGCATTTTTCCTGGCACGCCTGCGTTTTTCCGAACACTCCTTGAAAACGGTCAGTTGACACCCAGAAACGCCCACTTCATGTCAATCACTCTACGGCCAGCAGTGCGACTGAAAAGCTTCGCTAGACCTTGTGTGAAACTGCATCGGCCGTTGTGAAAGTACGTCGCGCATGCGCATTGCGCCGCATACGCATGTGCAGAAGTGCCTTTTTTTGCTTCATCGCTACGCAGCGAACATTTTCAGCTAGCGATCAACTCGGAATGACCCCCTATAAAGGATGTTCTGCACACTATAGAGTATATTTACTAAAGTGCTGGTTTTCAAAAGATGTTGCCCATAGCAACCAATCGGATTCTAGTTTTTATCTTCTAGAAGGTGCTAGATAAATAAGTAGAATCTGACTGGTTGCTATGGGCAACATCTCCACATATGAAAATTCACACTTCAGTAAATATACCCCTAACACTAATGTATCCAGTTTTTTGGAACTGGTCAGAACATCCATTACACTCCTTTATTCTGTCCTTAATTAAGGAATTCTATCAACATTGGTCACTTATCACTGAAGCAGTTATTGTGTCATATACAGGGTCTGATTCAGAGACATATGCAAACCCAATGGCACTGCAGAGGGTAGCTGGCGCATGCGCAGACCCTGAGAAGTGTGGGGAAGGGATTTGCAGGAAAGAGCTTAGTTGCAAAGATTTGAATACATTCCTGTGATATTTGCAAATATCGCATTGTGAATGTAATCGATATTATCGCATTACATTCACATTTTATTTGCAAATATGAATAAATTTGGCTATATATAACTATAACTATATTGTTAAGGTGCAGGGAGGAATCCGATAGGAAGAATACTCCCTCTGTGCCACAATTAATTACAAAGAAAAGCAACAGAATTGCTTTTTTCTAGCGCTGCGTCAGCACTTACTGACTGCTTTTCGTAGGGCACTGAGCAGAATGTGTATAGAAATGTCACTAAAGTATCTGCATGACTAGAAGATGCATGGATATTTGGGCGAAAGACAACATTGGAATCACTTTTTAAAAAATATTGCTCTGCAAAAGCTTTTTGAAGAATGGATAAATGAGCAGATGGGTATTTGTGGTGTATACCCTGAAGCTCTGCGTGCTGCTGTCTGACTGCTCTGCAATCCTGAGATCACTGGGGACTCATGCAACTAAGACACGTGTTTAAGGAAGCATAGACGAAAGCGAGAGGATGAGAATGAGCATCTAGGAAAAATTAGGTCATTGGGATTTTATGATATTGGCAAGAGTCATTATTTTGCAGAATAGTTATACATTTATACAATTTATACAGTGCATATTAATGTATAAAATAATATTCAAATAAGCAGGTGTGAGTACACACTAACGTTGGGTTCAGCAACACCCTTCTTTAATCATTTATTATTATTGTTTTTCTAAATTGAGTTTAACCCTTCACTGCTGACGCTGGGTCTGTGAGACCCAGCCATTCTGATTGTTTCGGAGAAGAAGCGATAAACTTTTCAGTACCTTCGTTGCATGTTGTTTACTGTCCGGTGACAGATAAAGCATAACGAAGTGCTAGTCGCGATTGCTGCAACAGCCCTTCCTGTGTCTGCCGAGTCTGAGAGATCCAGCGTCAGTACTGAAGTAACTCTTCAGTGTGCCTCCAGTCCCTGCTGTACGGAAAAATTGCCTCCGCCAGGAATCAAGGAAGATGCAGCAAATGCATTAACAAGGATAGAAAAACAGAACATTACTGTGAAAAATGTAATCATTGTCTTTGTATGGACCATGCAAAATATATGTGTGAGGAATGCTTAAAAATACTGGACAGGAAAGGTAATAAATCGTAATAATGTTTTCTAGTTAAACTAATAAAACAACTTTTAGTTGGAGATTTTCTATTTCCATTCCTGATCAATATCCATAGAATTCCTAAAACAACGCAGGAATCCAAATGGGTCTCACAGACCCAGCGTCAGCATTCATGTCACAAAATTTGGCGTCGCTACTGGAGAGTTAAGAAAAAGAGCTCGATAATGAGTCATCTGCTATGATTGTTTGAAAGGCCCCCCAAATAGAAACGTCTTAATGATCAACCATCTGCGGATGTGGTTTGTGGCGTGGCCATACTCAGAGGGGAACTGATGCATAATAGTGGCCCAGGTAAGGGTGGTCCAGGTTAGGATGGGCGGGTGGATATTATTGTAAGAATTACGGCGTTAACCCATATGGTAATAAGGGGTTTCAATGAAGAATGATGATGATTTATTTATTTATTACCAGTTATTTATATAGCACACATATTCCGCAGCGCTTTGCAGAGAATACTTGGCCATTCACATCAGTCCCTGCCCCAGTGGAGCTTACAGTCTATATTCCCTACCACATGTACACACACACACATTCACGCTAGGGTTAATTTTGTAGGGAGACAATTAACCTACCAGTATATTTTTGGATTGTGGGAGGAAACTGGAGCACCCGGAGGAAACCTACGCAAGTACGGGGAGAATATACAAACTCCACACAGTTAGAGCCATGGTGGGAATCGAACCCATGACCTCAGTGCTGTGAGGCAGTAATGCTAACCATTACACCATCCGTACTGTCGATGATGATGTAGAAGATGATGGTGAAATGTGGTATTAGATAATGTTCATGATGAAGGCGTTAATGAAGAATGATGTAGGGTCAAAGATGAATGTATTAAAAAAAATGGTTTGATACACACCCTAATGAAATCTGAGTTTAGGCTTTTACAAATACTGCCATTCATCCAGTGTTTCTAATGCCCTTATGGTGCCCCTACATGGAGCGCCAGCTGCTGACATGCACCCCCAGCTTCTTAGCAGTGCAGCTGACGGCTGCTGCTGCTTGTCCATGTCTGTGATAGGCTGAAAGTGAGGCACTTGGCTATGAAGTCCCAGACAAGTGCCACACCCCCACTCTTAGAACCAGAGGCTGCAGCACTCACCTCCTGTCTGCTAATGTAAAAAGCAGTGAGGGAAGGGGCACAACGCCTAAGTGGTGAGTGCCATTTCATTGGTGGGGGAAGAGGATCCTCCTAGGATGCTACCGGAGATAGTGCAAACATAAAAGTGACTGCTGAGTCCGGACAGATCTTGTGTGTTTTTGTACTGCACAAACTCCATAGCTAAGTGTATGCCTCTATGGGCGAATCAGAGCCATACACATCTCCACTTGGGGCTGAAGTGGCATAGCAGGGGCATTCACGTGTAGGCTGAGTTTAGTATGGTCATGTTGGGAGCATGTCCCAGGAGTTGTGAGCTGAGCAGAGCTGTGCATACACATAGATACGTTGCGCCAAGGATAGAGCTGAGGCAAGTGCACAGTGACAATGATGACGACTGTCAAACCAAGCGTATGGCTAGAGCAAAGTTGTGTTCAACTCTGCATCAAAGTACTGAAGTAACAAAACATAGGAATAATTACGTTCCTGAGCATCAGACATGTCCACCTCTGGCACTTTTAGTACCCGTTTGCCATGACACATGTCTTGTCTAGGTTCCAGGTCACACATTGCTTGTGCTGCAATAATAAACTTATAGGAATAATGCCTTGATTCATAAATGATTCTACTTCTTAAAGGGATTCTGTAGACCTATAATACTTACCACCACTAGCCCCACCTGACTTTGACATACTGTATGTGCAGAACATCTCACATCTGACAGTACAGCTTTTTGTTGTTGTTGTTGATGGTAAAGAGGCCTAAACTAGCGGTGAGAAATGTGTTTCTAGAGACATAACCCACATTGATGGGATGGAAGCTAAGATTTCCTCTGGCACTGACATATGTAAAACCAATGAATATTTGTTTCCACTCACTGCTCATCTCAGATAACTGCAGGCTCCAATTGTAGAGATGTAACCTAATAATCCATCTGTCCAAAATGAGTGGTACTGTAGCGCAGCCTATTATTTACCCAACTAAGAGGCAGATATTGGAATGATGTGTAAGTAACATGTTCATTTAAGAGGCTATTTATTAAGTGGTAAAAACTCCCTTGCAAGAGAGGAGATGTAAGAAGAGGTGGCAAGCACCAAATGCGCTAAAACCTTTGCTATTTGATCCTAGTGCACCAAAAAGTCTAGTTACTGCTCTACTGACAGGGATCGTCGGAGAGGGAAGTTTCCTCTCCCCTACTCCAGCGGCCCGAGAGGTAATCCATCTTTGCGGTATTGCTTCCTGTGGTAAGGCAGGCAGTGCTGTAGTGGCACATTAAGTGGCTCTATAGTATTCCTCCATGAAGGTTACTGCAGAGAAATCAATAATTTGTCATATTAAATTGTCTCTTTAAATTCCAAGTGTAAGGTGTACCCATATTCTGCTATGGTTACTGAGATCTGTCTGCGATTTATCAAGCTACGATAAGCTTAGCAGTGGGCGTTGCAGTGTTCTGAATGAAGATGGACAGATAATTAGATGGGTGGATATCGGCATGGGCATAAAGAAGTAAGCAGGCTACCATGGTCCTCATAAAAGGTACTGCACTTATGCAAATTCCCCTCTCATGCCTGTGCTGTATGGCTAAAACGGCAAAGGCTGTCACTGGGCATATGTGGCGTTATAAGAGCCTCATATAAAAAACAAAATCCCATAGGGAAACTGGGCCAGCTTGAACTATTTACTTTTCCAGTGCAAACAGGCTGATGTTTTCTGTCTGCTTGGTGTACATGTGACATAGATGGAGCAGGGGAGCATAGTAATTAAGAGCTTAAAACTGGCAGACCAGATGCTCACGTCTTTGTGCCCACGCTCCCCTGGGCTGTTTAATCTCAATATGAGAGTTTAATGTGCAGTACTGTCATTTGGGACATTTGATGTAATAAAAGGGCTAGCTATAGAGTTACAGCTGTAAAGTAGCTAGACATGACTTTGTACAGATGAAGGGCACACAAGGAGCAATACTTCCATCCCACGTGGGCAGGAAACTAAACATGGCATATTAAGGGTTGATTCAGAGTTGCTTGCAAGTCTCATGATTTTTATCACTGCGCATACTCCATAGCCAAGCGTGCACAGGGGTGGAACTACCATTGGGGCAAAAAGTGCAAAAGGACTAAGGGGCCCACTGCTGCCCAGACCAGCAACGAGTTATCCCCTGGCCCCCACGCAGACCTTTTTGAGCATATCTGATGAATGGCTCAGTGCAGAGAGCAGAATGGGCCCCACTGTAGAGAGACCTGCCTCTTGCCTTAGGGAAGCAGGGCTGACCTTGTGTTTGTCGGACTGATAGAGGAGTCCTGCCACCTATCAGCACTGATGATCACAGCCACATACTACCTCTAATTAACAGACATTTTTTCTGTAACTGGCACTGTCAGAGTCTGCCTGACTGAGTGCCAAACGGGCGGGGACCCCTGTCACACAACCCACCAAGGTACATGCCCTCTGTTTTCTGCACTACGCAGGAGATTGTGCTTGTACCATTGTCACCCACTGCCTCTCCCTGTCAATTACTGCCTCCCCCTGTAACCCACTGCTTCCCCCTGCCTCCCCTTGCCTTCTGTTGCCACTCCCTTGCCTTCTGTCGCCACTCTGTCAACGTCCACCACCCCCTGCATTTCGCAGTCACTCTCTGCCTCTCTCATTGTGCCCATGTGGCATATTGTAAACTTGGGTTGGGGTGGAGGAGGATAAATTATATTTTTGCACCTGGGCCCACCACTCACAAGTTCCGCCATTGCGCGTGCACATTTATGGGCGATTCTGGATCGTACACATCTCAGCTGCAGCTCCACTCACAACTCAATGGGTGTAACTGGATGCTAATAGGGGCTCCCTTGTAGGCTAATGATGACCGTTTTGAGCAAGGGTATGGATGGGGGGTGCAGTCGCATACATGCGTACTACTCAGTGTACGGGCAAATATCCAGATATATTGGCAGATGTATTAAACAGTGAAAAGAGTGGAGAAGTGGACCAGTGGAGTTGTTCCTAGCAACCAATCAGCAATTACCTATCATTTTATAGAATGTACTTAATAATGCTACCTCAGAGCTGACATCTGCCCTCAGTATGGCACATGTAGTGAGAATGTAGGGCCTGATTCTAAGTTGGACGCTGTTCCAATATGCACTCAAACCGCTGATGCGTGGCACCATACATGAGCTCTGATTTTGTACTGTACATACAGAGTGGCAATACACACAGGGGAATTCCTGGACACTGAACGAGAGGTAACAGTGGGGTGACGAAAAAGATGCATAGAGATGTATTGTCTTATAGGAGTGTTGCTGACATGTTGCAGGCACATTGCTGAAAGCCGGTGCGTACATAGATGCTGAACCACTCACATAGGAGGCCATACGTGTGCCGTACATATACATATGCCATACAGTTACATGTGCCTATATATATATATATGCTAATGCCATACAGTTACATGTGCCATACATATACATATGCCATACAGTTACATGTGCCTATATATATATATATATATGCTAATGCCATACAGTTACATGTGCCATACATATACATATGCCATACAGTTACATGTGCCTATATATATATATATATATATATATATATATATATATATGCATGCTAATGCCATACAGTTACATGTGCCATACATATACATATGCAATAAAACAGGTGCATCTGACTCAGAACCAGCCCCGTAATCTGCTCCATTGAGGACATACATGCTAATGATCAACCAACTAAAAAAAAACACAAGACATTTTACATGTTGTAAATGAATAATTTGCTAGTGCAGACAAGTGTAACCAAATCTTCATACTGTGTAGTTAATAAATGACTCCGTTAATCTCAATATAATCCATGAATAACTTTTCAAACTGAGAGGTTATCATTCTTATTACATATAGGGTGAAAGCACACCTTGTTTGTAGTTGTGTATAGGGGTTGGGTATCGGTGACCGGCGGGTTGGGATACCGCCGGGATCCCAGAGTTTACATTGCCGGCGGGAAGGGGGGGGGGGGTCGAGCGCAAAGAAGCCCCTTGTGGGCTCACTGTGCTCGTCACACAGCGGGCTCGATGGCTTGCTGCGCTCGCCACAGGTTCTATTCCCACTCTATCGGTATCGTGGACGCCATGCCGACTATCGGGCTTTCCACCTGGTGGGATTCCAGCATTGGTATTGTGGTCTCCAACCGCTGATCACATAACGCATCCCGTATATAGCTACGCACTCACTGACATTATATGTATGACTATAACATGCATTTTTAAGTAAAACTAAGTTCATGTAAATGGATTTACAAATGTAACTTTACCTTGTGATGCAATTCAATATTTAAAATGGGATCCAGTCGGGATCTAGTCAGGATCCCGGAGGTACGGATCCCAGAAGTCGGAATACCGATGCCAGAATCCCAACATTACTCGTAATGCCGACACCAGCATCCCAAATAGGGTCACAAGCCTGGCGCCGGAATCCTGACCGTCGGGATTCCAATTGAGCGTGTGCCGGCCCATCACAGAGGTAAGCCGCGAGGGGGAGGCGGGGGGGGGTTTAGGCTGTGAGAGGAAGATTAGAGTTTTAGGTTGCGGGAAGGGGGGGGGGAGTAGGTTTAGGCTGCATGGAGGAGGGGGGGTTAGGTTTAGGCACCCCTGGGGAGGGTTAGGGTTAGCCTTCGGGGAAGGGGGGGGGGCATGTTAGGTTTCGGATGCTAGAAGGGAGGGTTAGGGGGCCAATGGGGGAAGGTAAGTATACTTACCTTCCCCCAGTCGGGATTCTCAACACCGAGATGCTGCGGATGGTATTCTGACCAACAGCATCCTGACTGCCAGCATTTCAATCCCAACCCATTTCAGACATTTCTTGTCTCGTTTCAATGAACCTATATATACATAATAAACATATGTAACTTAAATAAATATCAAAAACATATGGAAAAACAAATCACACAATGGGGCTGATGTGATTTGTTAGTACCATAGAGCCAAGTGTACATATCTATGGGTGGTACTGAGCATCTTATTGCATCTCCAATTTCCACTGAATGGGCTTAACTGGTTGGTAATGGGTTGTGTGCACAAAGGCTAAATTTAATCAGGGCGTGTTGACAGCATGTAAGCAAAATCTGTATACACAGGGATCAAACTGAATTCAGGTGCACCCAGAGAATATTTAACCGCACCCTACCCCTAATTTACCGCTCCCGCAGCCTTACTCTTACTGTCTCTCCCAAAGCCTAACATTCCCCCTTGAGCCTAACCCTATACCCAGTACTTAACGTTGAGATCTGTTTGGAGTCTGACCACCAGAATGCCGCTGTCGGTTGTGACTGTATCCCATTAAACCAAGCTTATGTATAAGGTGGTCGAATAGATGTGTACAGCAGAGCCGTAGGTTAAGGGGGGTGCTCACGGAGAGATCCATGCTTAAAATCGAAGCAATCTGATTTTAAGCACAGATCACTCGTGTGTACCCCGCAACCCAATAGCGATGCGCGGCCTCATTCATCGCTATCGCCGGTGCTAGATTGGCCTCCATGAGCGCCCCCCCCCCCCCCCCCGCACATATCACGCTGTGTTGAGCAGAGGGAGAGATGTCTGCTGAGCGGTTCACTCAGCACACATCTCTCCCGTGTATAGGGCCCTTTAGGCGGTGCAGTGTGTACGACCGCCTAGGGCACAAGGATTATGCAGTTGATCAGTAGTTGACTGCATAAAATAAGAATTTACTCACCGGTAATTCTATTTCTCGTAGTCCGTAGTGGATGCTGGGGACTCCGTAAGGACCATGGGGAATAGACGGGCTCCGCAGGAGACTGGGCACTCTAAAGAAAGATTCAGTACTATCTGGTGTGCACTGGCTCCTCCCTCTATGCCCCTCCTCCAGACCTCAGTTAAGGAAATTGTGCCCGGAAGAGCTGACATTACAAGGAAAGGATTTTGGAATCCAGGGTAAGACTCATACCAGCCACACCAATCACACTGTACAACTTGTGATAAACTTACCCAGTTAACAGTATGAACAACTGAGCATCACTCAACCGATGCTACATAACCATAACCCTTTGTTAAGCAATAACTATATACACGTATTGCAGAAAGTCCGCACTTGGGACGGGCGCCCAGCATCCACTACGGACTACGAGAAATAGAATTACCGGTGAGTAAATTCTTATTTTCTCTAACGTCCTAGTGGATGCTGGGGTAAGGACCATGGGGATTATACCAAAGCTCCCAAACGGGCGGGAGAGTGCGGATGACTCTGCAGCACCGAATGGGCAAACACAAGGTCCTCCTCAGCCAGGGTATCAAACCTGTAGAATTTTGCAAAAGTGTTTGAACCCGACCAAGTAGCAGCTCGGCAAAGCTGTAATGCCGAGACCCCTCGGGCAGCCGCCCAAGAAGAGCCCACTTTCCTTGTGGAATGGGCTTTCACTGATCTCGGCTGCAGCAATCCCGCCGCAGAATGAGCCTGTTGAATCGTGTTACAGATCCAGCGAGCAATAGTTTGCTTTGAAGCAGGAGCACCCAGCTTGTTGGATGCATACAGGATAAACAGCGAGTCAGTCTTCCTGACTCCAGCCGTTCTGGTTACATAAATCTTCAAAGCCCGGACTACGTCCAGCAACTTGGAGTCCTCCAAGTCACGAGTAGCCGCAGGCACCACAATAGGTTGGTTCAAATGAAAAGATGACACCACCTTTGGCAGAAACTGCGGACGAGTCCGCAATTCTGCCCTGTCCATATGGAAAACCAGATAGGGGCTTTTAAATGACAAAGCCGCCAATTCTGACACACGCCTAGCTGAAGCTAAAGCCAACAGCATGACCACTTTCCACGTGAGATACTTTAGTTCCACGGTCTTAAGTGGCTCAAACCAGTGGGATTTCAGGAAATCCAATACCACGTTAAGATCCCAAGGTGCCACTGGTGGCACAAAAGGGGGCTGAATATGCAGCACTCCCTTAACAAACGTCTGAACCTCAGGCAGTGAAGCCAGTTCTTTTTGAAAGAAGATGGATAGGGCCGAAATCTGGACCTTTATGGACCCTAATTTTAGGCCCATAGTCACACCTGACTGTAGGAAGTGCAGGAATCGACCCAGCTGGAATTCCTCTGTAGGGGCCTTCCTGGCCTCACACCAAGCAACATATTTTCGCCATATACGGTGATAATGCTTTGCTGTCACGTCCTTCCTAGCCTTTATCAGCGTAGGAATAACTTCATCCGGAATGCCCTTTTCTGCTAGGATTCGGCGTTCAACCGCCATGCCGTCAAACGCAGCCGCGGTAAGTCTTGGAACAGACAGGGCCCCTGTTGCAACAGGTCCTGTCTGAGAGGCAGAGGCCATGGTTCCTCTGTGAGCATTTCTTGCAGTTCCGGGTACCAAGTCCTTCTTGGCCAGTCCGGAACAATGAGTATTGTTTTCACTCTTCTTTTCCTTACGATTCTCAGTACCATGGGTATGAGAGGAAGAGGAGGAAACACATAGACCAACTGGAACACCCACGGTGTTACCAGTGCGTCCACAGCTATCGCCTGAGGGTCCCTTGACCTGGCGCAATACCTTTTTAGCTTTTTGTTGAGGCGGGACGCCATCATGTCCACCTGTCGCAGTTCCCACCGACTTGCAATCTGCGTGAAGACTTCTTGATGAAGTCCCCACTCTCCCGGGTGGAGGTCGTGCCTGCTGAGGAAGTCTGCTTCCCAGTTGTCCACTCCCGGAATGAACACTGCTGACAGTGCTTGCACGTGATTCTCCGCCCAACGAAGAATCCTGGTGGCTTCCGCCATCGCCACTCTGCTTCTTGTGCCGCCCTGGCGGGTTTACATGAGCCACTGCGGTGATGTTGTCTGACTGAATCAGCACCGGTTGGTTGCGAAGCAGAGGCTCCGCTTGACTCAGGGCGTTGTATATGGCCCTTAGTTCCAGGATATTTATGTGCAGACAAGCCTCCTGACTTGACCACAACCCTTGGAAGTTTCTTCCCTGAGTGACTGCCCCCCCATCCTCGGAGGCTCGCATCCATGGTCACCAGGACCCAGTCCTGTATGCCGAACCTGCGGCCCTCGAGAAGGTGAGCACTCTGCAGCCACCACAGAAGAGACACCCTGGCCCTGGGGGACAGGGTGATCAGCCGATGCATCTGAAGATGCGATCCGGACCACTTGTCCAACAGATCCCACTGAAAGATCGTCGCATGGAATCTGCCGAAGGGAATGGCTTCGTATGATGCCACCATCTTTCCCAGGACTCGCGTGCAGTGATGCACCGACACCTGTTTCGGTTTTAAGAGGTCTCTGACTAGAGTCACGAGCTCCTGAGCCTTCTCCGCCGGGAGAAACACCTTCTTCTGGTCTGTGTCCAGAATCATGCCCAGAAAGGGCAGACGCGTCATAGGAATCAGCTGCGATTTTGGGATATTCAGAATCCAGCCGTGCTGTTGCAACACTTCCTGAGAGTGTGCTACGCTGATCAGCAACTGCTCTCTGGACCTCGCCTTTATGAGGAGATCGTCCAAGTATGGGATAATTGTGACTCCTTGCTTTCTCAGGAGCACCATCATTTCCGCCATTACCTTGGTAAATATTCTCGGTGCCGTGGAGAGCCCAAACGGCAACGTCTGGAATTGGTATTGACAGTCCTGTACCACAAATCTGAGGTACTCCTGATGAGGTGGATAAATGGGGACATGCAAGTAAGCATCCTTGATGTCCAGAGACACCAAAAAATCCCCCTCTTCCAGGCTTGCAATGACCGCTCTGAGCGATTCCATTTTGAACTTGAATTTCTTCAGATAAATGTTCAGGGATTTTAAATTCAAGATGGGTCTGACCGAACCGTCCGGTTTCGGTACTATAAACATAGTGGAATAGTAACCCCTTCCCTGTTGAAGGAGAGGAACCTTTACAACCACCTGCTGGAGGTATAACTTGTGAATTGCTGCCAGCACTCCCTTTCCATGGGGGAAGCTGGCAAGGCCGATTTTAGGTAACGGTGAGGGGGCGTCACCTCGAATTCCAGTTTGTATCCTTGAGACACAACTTGTATAGCCCAAGGATCCACCCGTGAGCGAACCCACTGGTGGCTGAAATGTCGGAGACGCGCCCCCACGGCTCCTGGCTCCGCCTGTGGAACCCCAGCGTCATGCGGTGGATTTAGTGGAAGCCGGGGAGGACTTTTGTTCCTGGGAACTAGCTGCGTGGTGCAGCCTCTTTCCTCTACCCCTGCCTCTGGCAAGAAAGGATGCACCTCTGACTTTCTTGCTCTTTTGCGAACGAAAACACTGCATTTGGTAATACGGTGCTTTCTTAGGCTGTGGCGGGACATAAGGCAAGAAATTTGACTTCCCAGCCGTAGCTGTGGAAAATAGTTCTGAGAGACCGTCCCCAAACAATTCCTCACCCTTATTAGGTAAAACCTCCATGTGTTTTTTAGAGTCGGTATCCCCTGTCCATTGCCGAGTCCATAAGACCCTTCTGGCAGAAATGGACATTGCGTTTACTCTAGAGCCCAGCAGGCAAATGTCCCTCTGGGCATCCCGAATATATAGGACCGCGTCCTTGATATGTGCCAGGGTCATTAGAACAGAGTCCCTGTCCAGGGTATCTAACTCCTCAGACAGAGTATCCGTCCATGCTGCTACCGCACTACCTTTTTTGTGTTGACCATTTCAATGTTTGATCCTGTCGACCTTTTGACCCTGTCAACCTAATGCATGTCGACCATTAGTGGTCTACCTATTGACAATAGACCTTTTTTAGTGTAGATCTAATAATCCACACACCCACAAACTAGTGTGGATTATATATGCATTAAACAGATAATATTTCAGACATCTTGGAGTATTTAGTCTAACTGTATAGACTAAGATGCTGACTATAACATATGTAACCATTTGCTTTTCTGCAGCCTAATGGAGATTGACCAGTGAGCTACGTAACCATCACACTGCAAAATATTATTTATTACCAGTTATTTATATAGCGCTCACATATTCCGCAGCGATTTACAGCGATTTACAGAGAGTATTTGGCCATTCACGTCAGTCCCTGCCAGAGTGGAGCTTACAATCTATATTCCCTACCACACGTACAAACACACACATTCACGCTAAGGTTAATTTGTAGGGAGCCAATTAACCTACCAGTATATTTTTGGATTGTGGGAGGAAACTAGGGTACTCTGAGGAAACCCACACAAGTACGGGGAGAATATACAAACTCCACACAGTTAGAGCCATGGTGGGAATCAAACCCAGTACCTCAGTGCTGTGAGGCAGTAATGCTAACCATTACACCATCTGTGCTGCCAAGTAGGTTCTATATCAAGGGTGGACAAAAAGTGTCCCTCCAGCTGCTGTTGAACTATACATCCCAGCATGCCCTATACAGTGGCTGTGTAGTGACATGCAGTGTGGAATGCAGACTACCCCATCTTGCTTGCAGTGTCCCTCATAAACAGTGCTTTATGGATTGGGGACAGATGATTAAATGTATGAACCTTAAAGTTAAATATCATGTAAGCCTACTGCATTGGATCAAACTGGAGTCTTGAGGCAAATAACTAGTGCAGTGTAGGCGATAGTTTCAATCCTCTTACAGGAGGTGGGATCCGGTCCTCGGGGGAGGGAACGGGGCCTTAGGGTGGGGATGTGGCTTCGGTCCAACTGCCGGATGCAGGCAGACTGTAACAGGAAAAATAATTCCCTGTCTAAACCAGCAGCACAACGTCGTATTATGAGCCAGCGGCGGGCCTTCCCCCTCCGTCCGGGCCTGGGACTGCAAACCCAGCAGTCCCTCCCTGATTGCAGCCTTGTTTGCAATACTAGATTGTGTATTGATACCACTGATTTAGACAGTTAACAAACAAATAATGAGTAAAAATCCGACTTAAAGTGACGAGTCTGGTGGCATTCCCATTGCAGGTCCTGCTGCAGATGATCAGCATCGCTATCTAGCCACTTCTGATTGAGCCCTCCAGCTTAAAGTAATTAATTCAATATCATTGTTACTAGTCATGGATGTTTATTCACATTACTGAACTGACATTTCTATGGGTCTAATGTAGAAAAGAAGATTCCCATTGGATTTTTTGAATGTGAAAACAGCAATTGCTTTTATTTAATTTTACTTAATTTAATTTCTTGTCCTTTCATTTAATTTTATTTGTATTGACATTTTATATGGAAAGGCAAATTTTATTAATAACGGTAAAAATATTTCTCTCTGTTGTATATATAACACTTGTCTGCAAATAGAGTAATGCGACTTTAGCATTTACTACTAACACTGGCACGCCACATTCCAAATGCTATCGCTTTACGGGGGTTATTCAGTAAGGATAACAAATGCTGCTTTATTGCAGAATTTGCAATCTTTTGTATAGCATGCTTGGGGCCGCCCATCGCAGGGCAAAGCCGCCTAGCATGCAGGCCACCACCCACACACTGCAATAGCTTAGCAATTACAGCGTGAGCGCTGAAACTGTGGATGCCTCCTGCCAGCGCAGCCGGTCTGCGACGGCTGGAGGCCTGCTACCATTTTTTAGTTCGAAGCGGCTGCGCGTGACGACACAGATATGCCCTGAAAACGCAGATGACACACCCCGTTCACGCCACCACACCCCTGTGCGCTAAGCACCGCCCCCACAATGCTACGTTTTCACCTAAAAAACAGAGCGTTGCCGCCCCGCAAATGCCTTTGCAATTACAGTGGGTCACCCGCATTAAATGCAGGCAAATGCGCAGGACAGGATCTGCACATGTGTGCGCGGGTCCCATCGCTGATTTTGTTGTCCAGCCCGTACCTGTGCTATGGTGTATATTCAATTGAATGGATCCGACCTAGGCTATTCAATGCATTCTCGATTCTACTTTTAAAAAAGTTGAATGGAGATGCGGGAGCTTAGACGGGGAAGAGCCGCGGGCAGACGGGGGAGAGCAGCGCTAGAGGAGCGGCTGCTCTCCCCAGTCTTCCTGCGGTTCTCCCCTCTCCCCCCCCCCACGTCTCTCTGCCTCTCCCCGTCCCCGCATCACAGCTGCCGCGAGATCTCGTTTGCTGGAGCCGGTTGGACGCCGCAGTGAGCAGTGGCTGTGATAAATCCTCCGGCACTGCTCTCCCCGTCTGGCTGCCCGCGGCTCTCCCCATCTCTGCTCCCGCATCTCACTTCAACATTTTTTAAAGTCAAATTGAGATGGTCGAAGGCCCCGTTTTCGACACAAGCATGCGGAACGGCAGCTATTCCGCCGATCCACGTGCTTTTCGACAAGTCAAATTCCTCGACTTGTCGAATAATTTGGGGTTAGATTGAATAGGTCGGAACCCCTTCCGACCTAAAAAAGTCGAAAACTGACGTCTTTTCGAGGGACGGCAGCTTTCTACTTCAATTGAATATACCCCATCATACAGTATCTACAATAGCATGGGGTATGCTTAGTATACCTCACATCATAAGTATGTTTGAGACTATTTTTTTTTACAAATTTATAGCCAAGTGTAGAACAATGCATCATGTTGTGAGCAAAGGGCCCTTTCTGAGAATGCATGGTCCGAAAATCTGACCAGTAGGGGACTCGGAGGATCTGACAAGTGCAGCGGATGCTTTGGTGGGGGTGGGGTGGGAGGGATGGGGGTGGGAAACATGGGACTTGGAGGTAAAGGACCTATCAACTCCAGGCCATGTAGTGGGGGCATATCCTGCACCAATGGTAGACCACCCAGTATTTACGGGGGAGATATGTGTACTAAGCAGTGAAAAGAGTTGAGAAGTGAGCCAGTGGTGATGTTGCCCATGGCAACCAATCAGCATTTAAGTAATATTTATAATTTGCATATTATAAAATTATAGGTAGCAGCTGATTGTTTGCCATGGGCAACTTCTCTATTAGCTCACTTCTCCATTCTTTTCACTGCTTAGTACATCTCCCCCCTAGTTTGTATTCATGCAGATGTTTTTTTTCCATAAGCATTTTTCCTGCTCTTTATACCTTTTTTTAGTGTCCCCAAAGGTGCACACTCATCAGCGATCATCGATTTTTAAAAATCCAATCTGCAGATCGACATTGGGGAATCGCCTATCTCAGGGCTGGCCAAACCGGTCCTCGAGATCTACCAACAGTTCATGTTTTCCAGGTCTCCTGGAGATCTGTAGAATTGTCAGTTAGGAATGAATGCAGCACATCTTAATTAGCAATGACTACACCTGTGCACCAGCTAGGTGGCCTGGAAAATGTGAACTGTTGGTAGATCTCGAGGACCGGTTTGGCCAGCCCTGGCCTATCTGATGTATGAATAGTGGCATTGAGCCACTATGTTTTAACACACAATAAATGTTTATAACCAACAGTGATATCAGCGTTAACCGTAAAGATCATATTGCAACTGCATATAAAAATAGGATTTTAATTACCTACCGGTAAATCCTTTTCTCGTAGTCCGTAGAGGATGCTGGGGTCCACATTAGTACCATGGGGTATAGACGGGTCCATTAAGAGCCACTGGCACTTTAAGAGTTTGAGAGTGTGGGCTGGCTCCTCCCTCTATACCCCTCCTACCAGACTCAGTCTAGAAACTGTGCACGAGGAGACGGACTTCTTCAAGAGAAGGATATTACACAGATAGTAGCGAGATTCACACCAGCTCACAAACAAGGCAAACCAAGCTAACTAGCTTGAAACATCAGCAACGGCTGAACAAGATTACTTACCAAGTAATAAAACAGTACTTAACCTAAAACTAAGTAGTACTGAACTAAATAACCACTGCAGGATCACGAAGCGCTGGATTTACCAGTAGGTAATTAAAATCCTATTGTCCTTGAGGATGCTGGGGTCCACATTAGTACCATGGGGATGTACCAAAGCTCCCAGAATGGGAGGGAGAGCGCGGAGGCTCCTGCAGAATCAATTGACCAAACTTAAGGTCCTCAGAGGCCAAAGTATCGAGCTTGTAGAACTTTGCGAATGGGTTCGACCCCGACCAAGCAACCGCCCGGCAGAGTTGTAATGCTGAGACACTCCGGGCAGCCGCCCCAGAAGAACCCAACTTACGAGTAGAGTAGGCATTAACAGACGTAGGACATGGCAAGACTGCCATAGAATACGCATGCTGGATAGTGAACCTGATCCAGCGAGAGATCGTCTGCTTAGAAGCAGGACACCCAATTTTCTTGGGATCATACAGGACAAAAAGACAGTCCGATTTCCTGTGATGAGCAGTCCTCCTCACATAGATCTTTAGAGCCCTTACAACATCTAAGGACTTTGATGAAATTGAAGAGTCAGTCGCAACTGGCACCACAATAGGATGGTTGATATGAAATGCCGACACAAACTTCGGAAGAAACTGCTGACGTGTCCGAAGCTCAGCTCTATCTTCATGGAAGATCAAGTATGGGCTTTTACATGACAAAGCCCCCAACTCCGACACACGTCTAGCAGAAGCTAAGGTCAACAAAGTGACAGCCTTCCACGTGAGAAACTTGACCTCAACCTCCCGTAGAGGTTCAAATCAGTCCGACTGGAGGAACTGCAACACCACGTTATGATCCCAAGGCACCGTCGGCGGTACAAAGGGAGGCTGGATGTGCAGAACTCCCTTCAAAAAAGTCTGAACCTCAGGGAGGGTAGCCAACTGTTTCTGGAAGAAAATCGATAGGGCTGAAATTTGGACCTTTATGGATCCTAACCTCAGGCCCATATTCACACCTGATTGCAGGAAGAGGAGAAAACGTCCCAGTTGAAACTCCACCGTGGGAAACTTCTTGGACTCACACCAAGATACATATTTTTTCCAAATACGATGGTAATGTTTTGACGTCACTCCTTTTCTAGCCTG
Organism: Pseudophryne corroboree; assembly: GCF_028390025.1. Lineage (NCBI taxonomy): Eukaryota > Metazoa > Chordata > Amphibia > Anura > Myobatrachidae > Pseudophryne > Pseudophryne corroboree. Next base: position 977,521,770 of record NC_086444.1, on the reverse strand, counting down.
TATCAGGGTAGGATAACCTTGTTCGGAATGCCCTTCAGAGCTAGTATCTGGCGTTCAACCTCCATGCCATCAAACGTAGCTGTGGTAAGTCTTGATAGGCGAAGAGCCTCTGCTGCAGCAGGTCCCCCTCCAGAAGAGGAAGAGGCCTCGGCTCTTCTAGCAGTAGGTCCAGAAGATCCGCGCACCAAGCCCTTCTTGACCAGTCCGGAGCAATTAGGATTGCCTGAACTCTTGTTCTCCTTATAAGTTTGAGAACTCTTGGGATGAGTGGAAGTGGAGGAAACACGTACACTGACAGGAACACCCACGGAGTTACTAGGGCCACTGCTTGCGGGTCCCGCGACCTGGAATAATTCCGCCGAAGCTTCTTGTTGAGCCGAGAGGCCATCATGTCGATATGGGGTATGCCTCAACGATCTGTTACCTCCTTGAAAACCTCTGGATGGAGACCCCACTCCCCGGGGTGGAGATCGTGTCTGCTGAGGAAGTCCGCTTCCCAGTTGTCTACTCCCAGAATAAAGATTGCTGACAGTGCCAACGTGTGTTTTTCTGCCCAGAGGATGATTCTTGTTACCTCTGACATTGCAGCTCTGCTCTTCGTTCCGCCTTGTCGATTTATGTAAGGCACTGTCGTTAAGTTGCATGACTGTACCTGAATGGGCCGATTTCTCAGAAGATGGGCCGCTTGGAGAAGACGGTTGTATATGGCTCTTAGTTCTAGAATGTTTATCGGCAGGCCTGCTTCCAGACTTGACCACCTTCCTTGGAAGGTTTCCCCTTGAGCGACTGCGCCCCAGCCCCAGAGACTTGCATGCGTGGTTAGAAGGATCCAGTCCTGAATCCCGAACCTGCGGCCCTCCAGAAGGTGAGGTAAATGCAGCCACCAGAGGAGTGAAATCCTGGCCTTTGGCGACAGATGTATCCTTTGGTGCATGTGTAGATGGGATCCCGACCACTTGTCCAGGAGATCCAGTTGGAAGGACCAAGCGTGAAAACTTCCCGTACTGTAGAGCCTCGTAAGAGGCCACCATCTTCCCCAGAAGGCGAATGTACTGATGAACCGACACCCGGGTTGGCTTCAGGACCTCCTGAACCATTGTTTGTATCACCAACGCTTTTTCCTCTGGAAGAAACACCCTCTGCACTTCCGTGTCGAGGATCATTCCCAGAAAGGACAACCTCCTGGTTGGTTCCAAATGTGATTTTGGAAGATTCAGGATCCAACCATGTTCCCTGAGAAGCTGTGTCGTGAGAGTTATGGACCGTAACAGCTACTCCTTGGATGATGCCTTTATCAGCAGATCGTCCACATATGGAATTATGTTCACCCCCTGTCTGCGGAGGAGAACCATCATTTCCACCATCACCTTGGTGAATACCCTCGATGCTGTGGAAAGGCCGAATGGCAGGGCCTGGAACTGAAAATGACAGTCCAACAGCGCGAATCGGAGATAAGCTTGATGCGGCAGCCAAATCGGAATGTGGAGGTACGCATCCTTGATATCCAGGAATACCAGGAATTCCCCCTCCTCCAGACCTGATATCACTGCCCTTAGAGACTCCATTTTGAACTTGAACTCCCTCAGAAAGGGGTTTAGTGATTTTAAGTTCAGAATGGGCCTGACAGAACCATCCGGCTTCGGTACCACGAAAAGGTTCGAATAGTAACCATTGTTTTGCATCTGGGAAGGAACTGGTACAATAACCTGTGCCTCCACCAGATTCTGGATGGCTCCCTGTAGGGTAGCCCTGTCTGCCGGGAAAGCTGGCAAGCCTGATTTAAAGAACCGGCGAAGAGGGAGATCTTGAAATTCCAGCCAGTACCCCTGGGACACAATATCTAGGACCCAGGGATCCAGGCCGGACGATACCCAGACGTGACTGAAATGTCTGAGTCTCGCCCCCACCGGCCCTACCTCCAGGCCATGCTGTCCTACGTCATGCTGAGGACTTTGGTGTACCAGAGGCAGATTTCTGTTCCTGGGAACCCGCAGCAGCAGGTTTCTTGGATTTTGGCTGACCTCCTCTAAAGAAGGTGTTGGACGGTTTGGCCTTTCTTGTTTTAATAACATGAAAGGACTGTGATGCCGCTGAAGGAAAAGGTTTCTTCACAGCAGGTGCAGCTGAGGGAAGAAAGGGTGACTTACCCGCTGTAGCCGTGGAGATCCACGCATCCAACGCTCCCCCAAAGAGAGCCTGACCTGTGTAGGGTAGGGTCTCCAGACCTCTCCTGGATTCCGCGTCGGCAGACCACTGGAGCAGCCACAGTCCTCGACGAAATGAGACAGACATGGAAGAAATTCCTGCAGCCACTGAACCCAGGTCCTTAATGGATTCCACCATAAATCCTGCAGAATCCTGAATGTTACGTAAAAACAATTCTACGTCACTTTTATCCATAGTATCCAAATCCTCAAGTAACGTGCCTGAGCCTGACCACTTTACTATAGCTTTGGAAATCCATGCACAGGCCAGAGCCGGCCTTAGGCATAGGCAAACTAGGCAATTGCCTAGGGCATTTGGTATGCCAAGGGACACAAGCAGCTTCTGCTGATTAAAAGGATATGCAGCATGCCTATATTCTGTGTGTGACTGCGGCTGTTTCTGCATACAAAATGAAACGTTACAGTGTACTCCTGATAATCACTGTAGCGTAGCATTTTGTATGCAGATGCATCCACAGTCACACATAGAATATAGGCATGCTTCATATCATTTTAAACAGCAGAAGCTGCGTGTCATCCTAGCCACATAGCAATGCAAATAAGATGATGCATTTTTTTATCAAAAAGGGTGCCCGACGTTAGCAGAGCTGCCTGCTGACCCATGTCAGGAAACTCTTGCTTCATGGCATATTGAGGCAAGATGTATGTGGACACATCTGTATCCAAGCAGAGGCAGAGGTCACTGTGTCAGCGGCCAGGTGAGTGCTGTGTATGGGAAGGTTGGTTGTGCAGTAGTGTTCCGCAGATGTGTGATGGGCACTATGTGTGTCATTATGTGTATAAGGGCATTAATAATGTGCGGCTTAATATATAAGGCGCATTATGTTTATAAGGACATTAGTAATGTGTGTCATATGTGTAAGGGGCATTACTGTGTGGTATTATGTGTATAAAGGCATTACTTATGTGTGGCATTATGTGTATAAGGTGCTCTACTGTGTGGCGTAACATATACAGTAGAAAGGGCACTACAGTGTGGTCTAATGTGAATAAAGAGCAATATGGTGTGGTATAATGTGAATAAGGAGCAATTCAGTGTGATGTAATGTGAATAAGAAGCACAACTGTGAGGAGTAATGTTTATAAGTTTAAGTGGTACTACTGTGTAATGTAGCATGAAGAAGGGACACTATCGCATGATATAATGTGAATAAAGTTGCAATACTGTGTGACGTAATTTGAATTGGGGGTTCTATTGTGTGGCCATGCTCCTTCCCAGCAAGAACACACTCCTGTTTGAGCTGTGTGCCGAATGTCCGCACTGCTCCTATTTAAAATATAGGAGGTAGGAACACCAAAATGAGGACTGCTATGGGTGAGGGGTGATGGTTCTGGGAAAGGGATGCCGGGTCAGAGGCAGAACTAGCGGCAATGCTAGGGGGCACCAGCTAAAATCTTGCCTATGGCATCATATTGGTTAGGGCCGGTTCTGGCACAGGCAATAGTAGGCCGTAGTATCATCCCTGAAGCTGTGTATATGGATTTGAGCGTATCAATTTTGCGATCAGCCGGCTCCTTTAAGGCGGTAGATCCTGGAACAGGTAAAACCACCTTTTTAGAGAGTCTGGATACAGATGCGTCCACTATGGGTGGGTTTTCCCATTTTTTCCTATACTCCTTAGGGAAGGAAAAAGCAACCAGAACCCTCCTAGGGATCTGGAATTTTTTCTCCGGGTTTTCCCATGCTTTCTCAAATATAGCATTTAATTCTTTGGACGCATGGAAGATTAGCGAGGCTTTCTTATTGTCAGTGAAGTAAGCCTCCTCAACCTGCTCAGGTGTTGTATCTGCAATATTCAACACATCCTTTATAGCCTCTATCATCAACTGCACCCCTTTTGCAATGCGGCCTCCCTGAGCACATCCCCATCACCGTCTGCCGTGTCAGAGTTGGTATCCGTGTCATCCTGAATAATCTGTGCAAAAGCACGTTTATGGGACCTCCAGAGGGGGGCCCTGAGGTAACAGAACCGGACCAAACTGCCATAGAGTTCTGTAAAATCTGAGTTGCCGATTCATTTTGTGCAACCCTAGTAGAAATCTGAGAAATCATGGATTTGATAGAGGATAACTATTCAGGCTCCCTTGCTGGTATCTGTGCTAAAACAGTGCAATCCTGATTACATGGAATGGGATCATCCTGAGAGGACATATCCTCTGCAGCATATGACACAGAGTCCCTGGAGATAGCTTAATGGAGACCACAGACACTCCACACACACACACACACACGGGAGGCTAGACAGAGTTTCACCCCCAAGAATGGCAAGAGAGACACAGAGATTGGAGCCAACCCACACACCGCGCTTTTCAGGTATAGGGAGACCCTAAACCAGCGCTGAGTGTGTACCTTCACTGACATCGTTTCTGCAGGCAGGAAAATGGCGCTGAACGCTGCTGGGTCCGCTCTGAGGAGAAGCTCCGCCCCCTTAATAGCGCTGTCTTCCCGCTCTTTATAGGATTATACTGGCCTGAGGATTGATGCTGGCAGAGATCCCGGGACCCTGACAGGCTTGATAGGTCAGTGTAGGGTGTAGACGCTGGCTCAGGGCGCCCCTCACAGCGCCGCACTATGTACCGCTGAGCTCCAGAGCGCAGTTAGTACTGCGCTCCATACAGGGCCGGCCCAAGTTAAAAAAAATTGGTAAGCGAATTTAGAATTTAGCGCCCCTTGATGGGATCAAATTTTAAAAGAGGTGTGGTCTCACAATGAAGGGGCGTGGCCACACAATAGTTTCCCCAGGGGTACAGGGAGATTGTCGATGACAGGGAGAAAGTGGGTGACTGGGTGAAAGAGGTGATGGAGATAGTGGGTGATTGAGGACGCTGGGGTGACTGGGAGATATTGGTGACAGGGAAGGCTGGGGTGACAGGGAGCAGTGATCGTGCTGAGCCCCCCCAAAAAAGTGGGTCCCAGGGACCCCTCACTTTTAAAAATTGGGGTCCTACCTGTCCTTTTCTGGGTCCCATCGGAATGAAGGTTCTTATTAATCTTGTTAATGATTAAAATATAAAAATACAGACTTGATTTGGACAGTACAAAAGTGTTGCAAGGGGAGGAGGGTGGGTGACAATGCTGCTGGGCTGTGTAGCATGCAGGACACTCTGCCCCAGAGCTGTAACTAGACATTTTAGTGCCCTTTGGCAGAAAGTGAATAGGTGCTCCACTTCCTAGACAGCAAAGAATAGACAGTGCGTGCCGAAGGCGCACTGAAAATTTTTGGGGCGTGGCTCTGTGGGGAAGGGGCGTGGCCACATAATAGTGCCAATTCACATTACACCACACAGTAGTGCCGCTTATACACCTTGCACCAAGTAGAACCTCATAAACACACTGCGCCAGATAGAACACGTTATACACAATGCGCCAGGTAGAGCACGTTATACACATTGTACCAGGTAAAGCACGTTATACACAGTACGCCAGGTAAAGCACGTTATACACAGTGCGCCAGGTAAAGCACGTTATACACAGTGCGCCAGGTAAAGCACGTTATACACAGTGCGCCAGGTATAGCACGTTATACACATTGTACCAGGTAAAGCACGTTATACACAGTACGCCAGGTAAAGCACGTTATACACAGTGCGCCAGGTAGAGCACGTTATACACATTGCACCAAGTATAATCTCCTAAACACACTGCGCCAGGTAGAGCACATTATACACAATGCGCCAGGTAGAGCACGTTATACACATTGCGCCAGGTAGAGCACGTTATACACACCTCAGCCCCTCAGTCGTCCACCGCAGACAGCGATGCTGGAACCCCCTACAGTAAGCCCATCCACCACCCCACACAGCCTGCTGAAGTGCGCGGACACACATGCCGCTGGGGTCACAGGGCAGATGCACTCACCGTTGCGCAGGTCTCTTGGTGCTTGCGGCGGCGCCCAGGGTCAGCAAGCAGGCAGCCTTTTCATTATGCTCTGGTTCAGGCAGCCCACCCAACGCCCGTGGGAAGACAGCTCGGGAGGGAGGGGGGCACAGCACTGCAGCAGCAGCTTCTCCTCAGGCTCAGGCGGGGGGGGGGGGGGGGGGGGGAGAGCCACTGACAGCGCGGGCGGGTGGGGGAGGAGAGCCACTGACAGCGCGGGCGGGTGGGGGGGAGAGCCACTGACAGCGCGGGCGGGTGGGGGGGGAGAGCCACTGACAGCGCGGGTGGGTGGGGGGGAGAGCCACTGACAGCGCGGGCGGGTGGGGGGGGGGAGCCACTGACAGCGCGGGCGGGTGGGGGGGAGAGCCACTGACAGCGCGGGCGGGCGGCCAAGGGAGAGAGCCACTGACAGCGCGGTCAGGGGGGGGAAAGCCACTGACAGCGCGGGTGGGCGGGCAGGGGAGAGAGACACTGACAGGCAGGCGGGAGGGCGTCCGAAAAAGCCACTGACAGCGCGGCAGGGAACCCAGGCAGGAGATAGCAGCTTCAGCAGAGTGCGGCGTGACGGCGCGTGCGTGGTGCAGGCTGCGGCGCCTTCCTCACTGTGGCGCCTTACTCGTACGCGTACTCCGCGTAACGGGCGGGCCGGCCCTGGCTCCATACCCTGTTGCCGCCATCTTCACACCGGCTCCCCGCTTGCAAGGGGGGCCGGTGATTAACGCGCCACCGATCTTCTAGCTCTGTAAGGGGGTGGCGGCATGCTGCCGGGGTGAGCGATCCCCTGTGGCGGGGAATGTTCTATCCCCTCAGGAGCTCAGTGTCCTGTCAGCGGAGATAGTGGCTCAGACCCCCGCAGGGTGGATACTACTCCCCCCTTAGTCCCACGAAGCAGGGAAGCTGTTGCCAGCAGCCTCCCTGTAAAATAAAAAACTCTAAAATAACTTTTACTAAAGAAGCTCTGTAGAGCTCCCCTAGCTGTGATCGGCTCCTCCGGGCACATTTTCTAAACTGAGTCTGGTAGGAGGGGCATAGAGGGAGGAGCCAGCCCACACTCTCAAACTCTTAAAGTGCCAGTGGCTCCTAGTGGACCCGTCTATACCCCATGGTACTAATGTGGACCCCAGCATCCTCTAGGACGTAAGAGAAATATGCAATAAATTCCAACTTGACTTGGGTTCTGTCTAGAACATAATTTAATATAAAAAACTAACAATTCTTCATTGTTATGTGTTATATTTTAATTAAATAAAAACTGACTGCTTAGAAAAGCATTTCATGCCTAAACGGATTGAAACAAATATATGCTGTAATATTCCAGGAATTTACCTTGAGGCGCCTGCAGGTAAGAAGCACATGAGCGGGGTTTTACCCGTAGTAAATTAGGGTGATTACTTATTTTAATTTATTTCGCATTTAATTTGACAGCACCAGCATACTACACAGTGTTTTACTAAACACAGTAATAAAATCAACACTGGGTATTAATAGACAGGGAAAGTGGTAAGAGGACCTGCTCACAAGCTTACAATCACTGATGTATTTATAATGGGTGCAGGGGGGGACCACACCGCACACCCTGCACCCATTAATAGAAATACTTACCCTCCAGGGTCCAGCGGCGCTGCAGCAGCGCTGCCGAAATCACTGGGAAAATGGTGCGGCGCCATTTTCCCGGTGTTTTGCGCACGCACAGTAGGTAAATCACTCGGAAAATGGCTACTGCACCATTTTCCCGGAGATCTGCGCATGTGCTGTAGGCTCTGAGACAGCGTTAGGGTCCCCTAGGGACCCTAGTGCCCAGAGTCTACACAGCGCTGCCGGCTAGAGAGGAGGGGGCCCAGCCGGAGCCTGCACACCGGTCTCCTCCTCTCTAGAAACGCCCCTGCTTACAATCCTTAGGAAAATAGGAGATTGGTGCATGAGGTTAAGTGAAGAGGCGTAACTCTGGGAGGCAATGGAGTCATCTGCCGCCGGGCTCCTGCTCTTAAGGGGGGCACCTCTCCTCCCATTCTGTGACACCATTGAATTAAGGTAATTGATAGCTGCCGCTATCTCTTCAGTGGCCGACTTCCTCACTGGTCCCTGCACCTTACAAATCACACCCTTTTTATTATACTGTAGATACACATTTTACAAGTGTCATACCCAAGATTAGAAACAACACTGGAAGCAGACACCTTACTGATGAAGCTATTTGCTCCTGTGTAGGAAATATGAGAATTCTAACTATATGAAGATACTTCTCTGACTATTACACGTAACTTCATATAACTCCATCAGTAAAGTGGCTGCTGACAGTGTAACAGGCCACGGGTTCTAATCCCGGTTATGACTGCTAAGAAATGTGTGATTTTAAATAAAAGACAATTAAATGTATATATACAGTATATAAAAAAATGTCAGAACACTTCATACACACACATATATATATATATATATATATATATATATATATATATATATACGTCAGCACACGCATACAGCAATAATCAACTTGCTGGGGTGTCACTCAAACTTCATGGGCTGCAGAAATTCAGCATCACTCATGAACATATATTTCCGGATATAACAGTGCAGTCACCAGTCCATTTGTAAAATATTGACTTCTTTATTGTAGCATGGATACAAGGATCATACCGACGTTTCGGTGCCACCTGGGACCTTTGTCAAGGTTCAAATATGGTACACACATTGCATCTATATATACTCCCTCCCCAATAATAAACATATTGTGACATACAAAACATGGCAATTCCAAAAATCCGAGCACCAACACATAACTACCAGACTTACATAGCATAACAATCATAAAATACCGCTGTCAGGCTCCCAGGTTTTACCAATTGCCACATAGTGTCAAATAACGTCAGCTGTACCTATTCGATTACCCGCGCGTCCTGTCAATGGTGAGTGCACTCCTGTATCCGGAAATATATATAGGACAACTGCTGGAAAACAAAAGGGATTTATTTACCCTAAGCTCATAAGTGGATCCTTCCTTTTGTGCTTCACAGATATTTTTAAGAATTGCGGAAATATCAACCTAATGAGGCAAGATAAACAATATATCTACATTTTGGAGAAGAATATAATTCACTAGGTGGCCTATAATAAGGAACCCCATCAAATGCCATCACAGTTTGGGAATCTTCTTCCTCAAGTTTTCCAACCTAGTTTAAATAAATTTTCAGCACAAATTGGTCCAATTAAAACTCATTACCTTTTATGAATGATAAAGCTATTCCAAATTAAATAGAGAGCTGTTATTTAGAAAACACCCCTGAAGAAGTCGATATAGACGGAACACGTTGGATGAAAGCTCTTTTATATCGTTTTATATATATTTCTTACATGAATAATGCTGAAACATACAATTGTATCTTCAATGTAAAAGAAAGTTTCATTATCAATTAATTTTAAATTTAAATCTTATAATAAAAAGATATATGTGATTTTAATATGGGTGTTTATATGTGTAAAGTCATCCTCTCTTTATAAAATATCCGTCAAAAATTATCTAACTATATCAGTTTATAAAATAAGTGCGCTCCACAGAGATATTCTCTCTTTTCTTTTATCTACATTTGATCCCTATCGGCAAAGGATCCGCTCTGTGTTGAAGCTTGCCCCCTTATTTGGAAATATTACAGTATCTATGTTAGTTAATTTAGAAACTAACTGACATAAAGTAAATAAATACTGCAGTAGTGTACACTAAGAGCGCACTAAGGGATCATACTAATATATATATATATATATATATATATATACATAAAACCATTTGAGTGACCTGTATAACGTACCTGTATTATGTGAGGGCACCCAGCTTAAGTAATGTTTTTTAAGTGGTAGTTAAAGACCTATTGCATGTGTGATAACTATGACTACACCACTAACTGTTACACAATTTCTGCTTTCTGATACTACAGCCCATACCAGTTATTAGTTTGTATTATTAAATACAGGATATACAGATAGATAGATAGACGTGTAGAAAGACAGCGGCACTCGATGCAGACTTGATGAAGTTTTAAATGACAACTTTATTAGTCCAGCGGCGTTTCGGGGATACACCCCGTCGTAGTCTGCATCGAGTGCCGCTGTCTTTCTACATGTCTATATTGGCCCACGCAGTTGGTGCTATGGAGGGCACCGCAGCAACAAGCAATTATATCCATTACTGAGTGCCGGGCTATTGTTAGATAGATAGATAGATAGATAGATAGATAGATAGATAGATAGATAGATAGATAGATAGATAGATAGATAGATAGATAGATAGATAGGTAGATAGGTAGATGGAATAGGCGGCACTCTGCAGACTGATATGAAGAATATTTCCTTTATTGGCCCGTTGCCAATAAAGGAAATATTCTTCATATCAGTCTGCAGAGTGCCGCCTATTCCATCTACCTGTATTATGGGAAGCCTTCTCTCATGAGGAGGGCACCGCAGCATTTTTTCGTTCTTTTCTTCTGAGTGCCGGACACCGCTTTGGACTAGATAGATAGATAGATAGATAGATAGATAGATAGACTCCCTAGAGAGAGAGAGAGAGAGAAAATAGGATTTTAATATACCTACCGGTAAATCCTTTTCTCGTAGTCCGTAGAGGATGCTGGGGTCCATTTAGTACCATGGGGTATAGACGGGTCCGCAGGAGCCTTCGGCACTTTAAGACTTTTTTACAGTGTGAACTGGCTCCTCCCTCTATGCCCCTCCTCCAGACCTTAGTATAGGAACTGTGCCCGAGGAGACTGACAACTTCGAGAGAAGGATTCACACCAACTCACACCGTTCAACCATGCCGCACAACATGGCATACAACTCAAAACATGCCAACGAGCATGAATAACTTTACAGCAACTGCTGAATAACAACTTAACACGTGATAACTTGTGTAAGAAGAAAAAATATAATACAGGAAAAAAGGAGCACTGGGCGGGCACCCAGCATCCTCTACGGACTATGAGAAAAGGATTTACCGGTAGGTATATTAAAATCCTATTTTCTCTAACGTCCTAGAGGATGCTGGGGTCCATTTAGTACCATGGGGATGTACCAAAGCTCCCAGTACGGGCGGGAGAGTGCGGATGTTCCTGCAGAACTGACTGACCAAATTTAAGGTCGTCAGCAGCCAAGGTGTCAAACTTGTAAAACTTAGCAAACGTGTTTGCCCCTGACCAAGTAGCTGCTCGGCAAAGCTGTAAAGCCGAGATACCCCGGGCAGCCGCCCAGGAAGAACCCACTTTCCTCGTAGAATGGGCCTTTGCCGAACTCGGTATCGGCAATCCTGCCGTGGAATTAGCATGCTGAATCGTACATCTGATCCAGCGTGCAATCGTCTGCTTAGAAGCAGGACACCCAATCTTGTTGGGATCATACAGGATAAACAATGCTTCTGTTTTCCTTATACAAGCTCTTCTCGTGACATAAGTCTTCAAAGCTTTGACCACATCCAAGGACTTTGAAACAGCTGAGGTGTCAGTAGCCACTGGCACCACAATAGGTTGGTTCATATGGAAAGGATACATAACCTTTGGAAAAAATTGCTGACGCGTTCTTAGTTCAGCCCTATCTTCATGAAAGATCAAATAAGGGCTCTTGTGAGACAAGGCCCCTAACTCAAACACCCGCCTTGCGGATGCCAAGGCCAACAGCATGACCACTTTCCAAGTGAGAAACTTTAACTCAACCTCTTGCAGAGGATCAAACCAATCTGATTGAAGGAACTGCAACATCACGTTAAGATCCCATGGTGCCGTAGGAGGCACAAATGGTGGTTGTATGCGCAGAACCCCCTTCATGAACGTTTGAACCTCAGGAAGGAAGCCAACTGTTTCTGAAAGAAAATGGACAAGGCCGAAATTTGGACCTGGATAGATCCCAATCTTAAGCCTGCATCCACACCAGCCTGTAGAATTAGGAGGAGACGTCCTAATTGAAACTCCACCATTGGAGAATTCTTGGATTCACACCAAGATACATATTTTTCTCCAAATACGATGGTAATGTCTAGACGTTACTCCTTTCCTGGCCTGAATAAGTGTGGGAATGACTTTGTTGGGAATACCCTTTTGGGCTAGGATCTGGCGCTCAACAGCCATGCCGTCAAACGTAGCCGCTGTAAGTCTTGATAAACAAACGGCCCCTGCTGAAGCAGGTCCTCGCGAAGAGGAAGAGGCCGAGGATCTTCTATCAGTAACTCCTGAAGATCTGGATACCAAGCCCTCCTTGGCCAGTCTGGGACAATGAGGATCGCCCGAACTTTTGCTCTTCTTATGATCTTGAGAATTTTTGGTATTAGTGGAAGTGGAGGGAACACATACACCGACTGGAACTCCCACTGGGTCACCAGTGCATCCACTGCTATTGCTTGTGGGTCTCTCGACCTGGAACAATATTTCTGAAGCTTCTTGTTGAGACGAGATAACATCATGTCTACTTGAGGAACGCCCCAATGACTACCTCTGCAAAGACTTCTTGGTGGAGGCCCCATTCTCCTGGGTGGAGATCGTGTCTGCTGAGGAAGTCCGCTTCCCAATTGTCCATTCCCGGAATGAAGATTGCAGATAGAGCTCTTGCATGTCTTTCTGCCCAGAGGAGTATTTTTGTCACCTCTGCCATTGCCGCTCTGCTTTTCGTTCCGCCCTGACGGTTTATGTAAGCCACTGCTGTTACATTGTCTGACTGGATCTGTATGGGACGATCTTGAAGAAGATGCGCCGCTTGTAGAAGGCTGTTGTAAACGGCTCTCAACTCCAGAATGTTTATGTGAAGAAGTGTTTCTTGACTTGACCATCTTCCTTGGAAGGTTTCCCCTTGCGTGACTGCTCTCCAACCTCGGAGACTTGCATCCGTGGTCACTAGGATCCAGGCTTGAATCCCGAACCTGCGTCCCTCTAGGAGGTGAGAACTGTGTAGCCACCACAGTAGCGAGATTCTGGCTTTTGATGACAGGAGTATCCTCTGGTGCATGTGTAGATGCGATCCGGACCACTTGTCCAGTAGATCCCACTGGAACACCCTGGCATGGAATCGGCCATACTGTAGAGCCTCGTAGGCTGCTACCATCTTCCCCAGCAGGCGGATGCACTGATGAATCGACACGTGCTGGCTTCAAAATTTGTTTGACCATCTTCTGGATTTCCAGAGCCTTTTCCACCGGTAGAAATACTTTCTGTACCTCGGTGTCCAGTATCATTCCCAGAAATGATAATCTCATCGTCGGTTCCAACTGTGATTTTGGAAAGTTTATGATCCAACCGTGCTGTTGAAGCACCGTCAGGGATAGTGCCATGTTCTGCACTAACTTCTCCCTGGATCTCGCTTTTATCAGGAAATCGTCCAGGTAAGGAATTATGTTGACTCCTTTCTTGCGAAGGAGAACAATCATCTCTGCCATCACCTTGGTGAATACTCTCGGTGCTGTGGAGAGCCCGAATGGCAATGTCTGAAACTGGTAGTGGCAGTCCTGAAACGCAAACCTCAGGTATGCTTGATGTGGAGGAACATGGGAACATGGAAACATGCAAGTAAGCATCCTTGATGTCCACCGACACCATAAATTCCTTCTCCTCCAAGCTGGAGATTACTGCTCTCAGGGACTCCATCTTGAATTTGAACCTTTTTAGGTAAAGATTCAACAATTTTAGGTTTAAAATCGGTCTGACCGAGAAGTCCGGCTTCGGTACCACAAACAGGCTTGAATAAAATCCTTTTTCCTGTTGTAGCCAAGGGAATAAGGTAAATACCTCGTCCTGACATAATTTCTGTATTGCTTCCGTTATATTTCTTCTGTCTTGAACAGAAACTGGTAAGGCATGGGGGGAGATCTTGAAACTCTAACTTGTAACCTTGGGATACTATTTGTAGTATCCAAGTATCCAGATCTGATTGTAGCCCGATCTGGCTGAAGTGTTTTAGATGTGCCCCCTCCTGAACGGACTCCCACAGGGGAGCCCCAGCGTCATGCTGTGGTCTTAGCAGAAGCAGCGGCTGACTTCTGCTCCTGTGATCCTGATGCTGGTGTAGGTTTCCTACCTCTTCCCCGCCCTCTTCCTGCGAAGAAGGGGGTACCTTTGGCTTTTTTGTGTTCGTTGGGCCGAAAGGACTGCATCAGATGCGAATGATATGCTTTCTTTGCAGGTGCCGCTGCATAAGGAAGAAATGCTGATTTACGTGAGGTAGTCGTTGAAATCGTGGCATTCAGCTGGTCCACAAATAGCGCCTCACCCTTGTAGGGGAGCGCTTCAATATCCTTTTTGATTCTGCATGTGCATTCCATTGGCGGATCCACAGTGCTCAGCGAGCTGAAATCGCCATAGCTGAGGATTTTGATCCTAATAAACCAATATCCTTCATAGCTTCCACCAAGTATCCTGCAGAATCCTTTATGTGACCGAGAGTTAAGACCATATCATCCTTATCAACTGTGTCTATATTTGCTAGTCAGTTGTCTGACAATTTTTCAATAGCGTTACCTACCCATGCACAAGCAATGGTGGGCCTGAGTAACGTTCCGGTAGCCATATAAAAGGGATTTTAAAGTCGTCTCTAAATTACGGTCAGCAGGCTCCTTTAATGAAGCCGACCCTGGGGCAGGTAAAATTATATTCTTAGACAACCTAGAAACTGAGGTGTCTACCATGGGGGGTGACTCCCATCTTTTCCTGTCTTCTTCAGGAAAGGGGTACGCTAAACGTATTCTTCTAGGAATATGAAATTTCTTTTCTGGGTTAGACCAGGATTTTTCAAAGAATGTATTCAATTCCTTTGAAGGAGGAAAAGTTATCACCGGTTTCTTATTTAAATTAAAATAAGCCTTTACCTCAGGTTCAGGTGTTGTTTCTGTAACCTCTAACACCTCCCTAATAGCAATTATCATACATTGAATGCTTTTTGCTAATTGGGGTCCACCCCTCTCAAATCCCCAGTGTCGACACCTGTGTCGGAATCTGTGTCTGTGTCACCTTACATAATCTGCACAAGTGACCTCTTTTGGGAACTTGAGGGGTCCCGTGTGGATGACGTGGAGGGATCAGCAAATAGTACATCCTCCACTGACTTTCTCCAGTATTTTGTCTGTTGTTCAGACTCAGAGAATTTTCTAGAAAGCTTTGACATATTACTGTAATTTTCTCACCCACTCTAGCTCCTTCTGTGAGGGAAGGGCCACCACATTACACTCCTGCGTATCTAAAATGGCTTCCTCAGGGGAAGAGCTCTCTCCATTGTCTGACATGTCACAAACGTGCACTTTCACACCACAATCACACAAGGGGGCTATCGGTGACAGACCCACACTAAAATCTGTCAGAAAAACGCAGAGAGATTTGCCAGTTCACACATTGCGCCCTATATGAAGAGAATTGTATACGTATATTTATTATACAAAACCTTCAGCGCTTTATTTCAAAATTAGGCACGCTCACCTAATGTAATAAACACTCCCCCCCTCTCTCTATAACACCCTGGTACTTGTTTCAGCGTTGTTATGAGGAGGAAACAGTGTCTGTCAGCTTCTCTCTGTGATCTGCAGGAGAAAATGACGCTGAGTGAGTGTCTGGCAAGTCTGAGGAGAAGCCTCGCCCCCTGTAATGGCGCGATCCTGCCTCAGCAACAATGATTTTTATACTGGCTGGGATTTGTAAATCAGAGGCTATACATGTATTTACCGTTTTTCCAGTGAGAGTAAGGATTTTCCATGCAGCTCAGGGCGCCCCCCTCCGCGCCCTGCACCCTGTGTTGTGAAGGGCTGTGTGTTTTGAGATGCGTGCTCACGTAGCGCCCCGCCGCTGCGCTGTACCTTTTTGCCACCAACAATGACCGGAGGGCCCCTCTCTTGTAGGTCTCCGTTTATATATTCACCACTCTTCAGACTTCTGGCTGTGTTAGGGGGTGGTGGCAGTGCTGTGGGAATGAGCGCTAGCCAGGCTTGGGCTATGTTCAGTACCCTTCAGGAGCTAATGGTGTCCTGTCAGCGGAAGCAGAGCCATGAAACTTAATGAGAAGTTGGTTCGTACTTCCTTCCCTAAGTCCCACGAAGCAGGGAAGCTGTTGCCAGCAGCTTCCCTGTAAAATAAAAAACCTAATAAAGTCTTTTCCAGTAGAACTCTGTAGAGCTACACTAGCGTGCGTCCAGTCTCACCGGGCACATTTTCTAAACTGAGGTCTGGAGGAGGGGCATAGAGGGAGGAGCCAGTTCACACTGTAAAAAAGTCTTAAAGTGCCGAAGGCTCCTGCGGACCCGTCTATACCCCATGGTACTAAATGGACCCCAGCATCCTCTAGGACGTTAGAGAAAGAAAGATACTGACCCTTCTTAGTGGGATCTCTGGAATTTTCAGCCTCTGAGCTGCATGCCATCCCTCTGCTCAGCGACTGTGCCCAGGGTTGACTGTGGCACAAATGGAGATGGGGACATCTAGTGGCACTCGGTAGTACTGCACTCAGCAGTTACACTGACGGCAGGTGGCCATACATATTCTACATCATTGAGGGGGCGTGCCTTGAGCCCATGTCAAGGCACGCATGTCAGAGCTGCCTTCACTGGCACTTTTTTCAATGCAGTGAAACTGCATGAGGTGCGGCCCCACCCCCAACTCCGCCCCCAGCTCCAAGCAGATTCTGGTGCCGGAGGGAGGCAGAGATTTCACTGCCTCTCCTCTGTCTCTCTCTACGTGCGGGGGAGTGCTGCTAATTCCTACCCCAATGAAAATAGCAGATATTTTCACTGATCTGTGTTATACCTGTGTACACTGCACCATACACTACACTGCAGATTGTTACATGTTGTGTGTTGCAGCACACTGCATGCACTTTATACTCTCCTTGCGCTCATCTACCCATAATTTTACATAAACATCACTTGAAGAGCAGGAAGCCCTGTCCTTTGAAGGTCTAGATGCCGGTTTTGCTTTTCTGTAACATTGATGTGCATATCTTTCATGTCACTGGCCTATTTCCTGAGTGTCTCTGAGAGACTTGTTCATGTTTAGTCAAAATAACACTACGCTAATGATAAATGGGTGAAGTTAGGTTTGCGTATAAACTTTAACAACAGCCACATCTAAATGTAAAATACATTTCACCCAAGTGTATAAAAAAAAAAGTAAACAAAACCATGTATCTTCAAAAGGCAGCTGATTATAGGTCCTGGTCCCATCAATTACAGAGGGAGACTGAAAGGAATATGGGTCTCTTGCTACAGGAGGGAATTATTTCTGTAGCTAGAGAAAAAAGTTTTCAAGTAAAATATACAGATGTTATGTTGCCTGTTTTTATTATTTTCAAATGGATATCTACTCCAGTAAACTATCTTGTAGCTATTCTCCAGCTAATATTACAGTTATATCCTTGCTAATTAATGGTATTGACATTGGTGGTCATTCCGAGTTGTTCGCTCGTTGCTGATTTTTGCTATGCTGTAATTTGCTGCTAAATGCGCATGCGCATGGTACGCAGAGCGCATGCGCTAAGTTATTTTACACAAAACTTAGTAGATTTGCTGGTGTTCGTGCAGCGCTTTTCAGTCGCACTGCTGATCGGTGAATGATTGTCAGGAAAGGGGCGTTTCTGGGTGGTAACTGAGCGTTTCCCGGGAGTGTGCTAAAAAACGCAGGTGTCAGGGAAAAACGCAGGAGTGTCTGGAGAAACGGGGGAGTGGCTGGCTGAACGCAGGGCGTGTTTGTGATGTCAAACCAGTAACTAAACGGACCGAGCTGATCGCAATCTAGGAGTAGATCTGGAGCTACTCAGAAACTGCAAGAAAATATTTAGTAGCAGTTCTGCTAATCTTTCGTTCGCTATTCTGCTAAACTAAGATACACTCCCAGAGGGCGGCGGCCTAGCGTTTGCAATGCTGCTAAAAGCAGCTAGCGAGCGAACAACTCGGAATGAGGGCCATTGGGGGTAATTCAGAGTTGATCGCAGCAGCAACTTTGTTAGCAGTTGGTCAAAACCATGTGCACTGCAGGTGTGGCAGATATAACATTGCCAGAGAGAGTTAGATTTGGGTGGGTTATTTTGTCTCTGTGCAGGGTAAATACTGGCTGCTTTATTTTTACACTGCAATTTAAATTTCAGTTTGAACACACCCCACCCAAATCTAACTCTCTGCACATGTTACATCTGCCCCCCATGCAGTGCACATGGTTTTGCCCAACTGCTAACAAATTTGCTGCTGCGAACAGACAAAAATGGAGTACTTTCAGATGAGCGCAGTACTGAGAATAGTGCTGCCTAGGTCCAATAAAAAGGAGATAAACACTAATCTCCAACAAATGCAAACAAGAAAGAAGTATTAATGGACCCCTGGCGCACAATAATCGTAGATGCTAATTAGTACTTTTAGTACTAAATACTGGAACCAACATGTGCTGATTAACACAAAAATCACAATATTTATTAAAACACAATCCAAAACTGAGTGGGTAAAATACAATGAAACAAATGTGCAAAATGGGGTGAGGTAGATGGGAGCCAGGTGACTTCATAAAGTGCTAAACGTGCTTTGAGTCCTTCTTAAATGCAAGACACTTACTGGTGACGGTATAAAAAGCAGGAACCATGGATACTCCTCATCCATCTTTGAGAAAGGCCATTAAAGGACCGAAACGCGTTATTTGGACGAGGACAAGTGTGGGGTGCATCCTGGGACAGGAGACTTTGAGCTGACACGCACAGTGTGGTGGTGCTGGGCCATTCAGCCTAGGACCCCAGCTACCTTCTATAGCTAGCCCATCGCAGCCATGGACTATGGTGAGAGAATGTCTTGCATTTAAGAAGGACTCAAAGCATGTTTAGCATTTTATGAAGTCACCTGGCTCCCATCTACCTCACCCCATTTTGCACATTTGTTTCATTGTATTTTACCCACTCAGTTTGGGATTGTGTTTTAATAAATATTGTGATTTTTGTGTTAATCAGCACATGTTGGTTCCAGTATTTAGTACTAAAAGTACTAATTAGCATCTACGATTATTGTGCGCCAGGGGTCCATTAATACTTCTTTCAAATTTGCTGCTGCTATCAACTCTGAATTAGGCCCATAGAAAAGTGACTGAACCAGTGAACACTTCATAATAGAACATTGGATGGGGCAGGGCTGGATTAAGCCCGGAGTACTTAAGACAGGGGGGCCCGCCCCCAGTACTCCGACCCTCCCCCTCTTATCAGAACTGCACCCTGGCTGTGGCTGCTATGTGTCTCTTGCCCCCGCACCATGGGGGTCATTCCGAGTTGATTGCTAGCTAGCAGTTTTTAGCAGCCGCGCAAACGCTATGCTGCCGTCCACTGGGGAGTGTATTTTAGCTTAGCAGAAGTGCGAACGTATGTGCAGCCGAGCTCTGCAAAAACAGTTTGTGCAGTTTCAGAGTAGGTCTGAACCTACTCAGCGCTTGCGATCACTTCAGCCTATTCGTGTCCGGATTTGACATCATACACCCGCCCAGCGAATGCCCAGCCACGCCTGCGTTTTTCAGACACGCCTGCGTTTTTTCAAACACTCCCTGAAAACGGTCAGTTGACACCCAGAAATGCCCCCTTCCTGTCAATCTTCTTGCGGCCGTCAGTGTGAAGGAAAACTTTGCTAGAACCTGAACACAACCACAAAGAGCTTTGTACGTCGCGCGTGCGCATTGCGGAGCATACGCATGCGCATAAATGCAGTTTTTTTCACCTGATTGCTGCGCTGCAAAAATCGTCAGCGAGAGATCAACTCGGAATGACCCCCCATATCAGATCTTGAATTGTATTTTAGGAGTTTTTGTAAATTTTACCTGACTGCATTGGACTGGAAAACCACACCTGAGCCTACTGACCTCTTCCATAGTGTTACTGGGACAGACACAGAGGCCGATGCAGAGTTGAATGCAATCAATTTTGCAGATGAATCTTCTGTGTTTCTGCACTGTGCATGTTCTGTAGCCACACACGCTCAGCTACAGGCAATTCAGAGTTGTACACATATCAGTTACATCTCCACTTGAGGCTGAAGGGTCGTAACTAGGTTACACATAGGCAGGGCCGGACTGCCCATCTGGCACTTCTGGCAAATGCCAGAAGGGCCGATGGGCTGTCGGTCCGGTCCTGTCACTCAGGGAGACGAGAAGGACGCACACAGCGCAGCCTCCGGCTCTCTGATCTGGCCGCTCCCCTGCCTCCCCTCCCGTCTCAATGGAAATGGGGGCGTGCCACGAGTCCACGTCCCCGACTTGTAACATGCTCACGTCTTTACTGTCCGCGCACCCCCGTTCACGGCGTGCGGGCCCCTGTCATGTGCGCGCACGCACATGCCAGGGACGATTTCGGCCCCCAGTCCGTCCCTGCACATAGGAAAAGTTTAGTGAGGGCTTGCAAAGTGTGTGTGGATGGTATTGCAGTAGTGTGTACACAAAGATCTGCCTTTTTACAGATGGAACTCTTGCACCAAGGACAAAGATGCTGCAAGTGTGCACTGACAATGATGATGGGGCAGTGCCAGTGGCAAACGCAGGATTTGCATGGGGGGGTTTTCCAGAACTGGGTGGAGCCAATCACGGGGGTGGGGACTGAGGTGACCCAGTATATGATGAGTCCGTAAAACTAGTGTGTCTGTGTGTGTGTGTGTGTATGTATGTGTGTGTATATATATATATATATATATACATAGCTACAGATATATATACCGTGTGGGTATATATATATATATATTTTTTTTTTTTATATATATTCGGCGTGTAGGCGGCACTCACGGCAGGAAATAAAACAACAGACGCAAGTCTGGGTTGCAAAATCAACGTTTCAATGTTAAGTGAACATTTTCATCAGGATTAACAAGTATAACCGTGCCACTCACCTAAATACTCCCGTCTGATGGTCCATGGTGCCAGCAGCCCGTCGCGTCTCGCTCGTTGAATGACGTCATGCTTCAGCGCCGGCTTCGGCGCCATGGAGCACCCGGTCCGGAACACCTCTAAAAAGTGATAAACAAGAATTATCGAATGTGTAGAAATAAATCCGCAGTACAAGTCTAGACAACATAATATACAATCCAATAGTTAATGGTTAATATACATAGAGCTGAGTGCTCGATGTTAAAAGGCGTTAATTGCACCATTCGTCTGACTGTAACTGTTGAATGTAACACACGCTGATAGGACACATATTAAAAAACATGTATACATAGTAACAATCATATTGTAACAAATGCTGTCCAAATAGAATCAGCACATCAAAGATGAAAGTGATATATGATGTAGTAAAAAAAGATTAATGTCTGTCAATGGATGATGGAGAAAATACAGTGTTTGGAGACGTATATAGTGAAAATAATATAACACGCTGACTAAATGAATGCGGATAACCCTGCATGTTCGTTAAGCCCACGGGGGGACAGGGTGTCTAACAAAAATATCCATTTAGCTTCTGCTTTCAATAAAAGTTGGCCACGATCACCGCCTCTCTTAAGGGGTGGGATGTGGTCAATTATGCGATGCCGCAAGACTGCAATAGAGTGTTTAGCTTGTAAAAAGTGTCGTGCTACAGGTTGGTCGCTCCGACCTGTTGTTAAGGCGGCTCGGATGGATGTACGGTGTCCTGCCATTCTCTCTTTAAACATGCAATCAGTCTTACCGACATAATGAAGCCCGCAAGGGCAACTCAGGAGGTAGACTACAAACCGTGTGGTGCATGTCACACGGTCTGATCTTAAATTTTTTTCCCGTAAATGGATGACAGAAAGTGTCTCCTATTAGCATATGGCTGCATGTAGTGCAGCCTAAGCATTTGAAACATCCTGGGCATGAGGATTTAAGAAAAGTGGTAGTTTGTGTTTTTTTGGTGCCTACAATCATAGTTTTAACCACCATGTCACGTATATTCTTTCCTCTCTTATAAGCTGGCATAATGCGTGTATTAGACAAGTTGTTAAATTTTTTGTCTGTTTGTACTATGGGCCAAAACTGTTTGGTGGCTCTGCTAACCACAGCACTCTGTGTATTATACTGATTGGTCCATATCAACCTGTCGGCTTTAGTAGATTTGTCGACGGGGGCTAAAGTGTCGCCTCTTTTCATCTTGAGTACTTTGTTTTTAATGCAAAGTAATTCAGAATGGGTGTATCCCCTTTGTACAAATTTGGTAATCATGGCCCTCATTCCGAGTTGTTCGCTCGGTAAAAATCTTCGCATCGCAGCGATTTTCCGCTTAATGCGCATGCGCAATGTCCGCACTGCGACTGCGCCAAGTAAATTTGCTATGCACTTAGTAATTTTACTCACGGCTTTTTCATCGGTCTGGCGATCGTAATGTGATTGACAGGAAATGGGTGTTACTGGGCGGAAACAGGCCGTTTTATGGGCGTGTGGGAAAAAACGCTACCGTTTCCGGAAAAAACGCAGGAGTGGCCGGAGAAACGGAGGAGTGTCTGGGCGAACGCTGGGAGTGTTTGTGACGTCACACCAGGAACGACAAGCACTGAACTGATCGCAGATGCCGAGTAAGTCTGAAGCTACTCAGAAACTGCTACGAGGTGTGTAATCGCAATATTGCGAATACTTCGTTCGCAATTTTAAGATGCTAAGATTCACTCCCAGTAGGCGGCGGCTTAGCGTGAGCAACTCTGCTAAAATCGCCTTGCGAGCGAACAACTCGGAATGACCTCCCATGTTATTACAGGCTATTTCAAGTTTAGCTTCATCACTGATGATTCGTTTTAAACGAAGCATCTGAGAATACGGAAGGCCTTTGCGAAGGGATATAGGGTGATGGCTGGAAGCCTGTAAGAGATTATTTCTGTCTGTATTTTTAATGTAGATATCAGTCTCAATTCTTTGTTCATTGATGTTAATTAGTACATCCAGGTAGTTGACACTCTGTTCATGTATGTAATATGTAAATTTAATTGGAGAATTAGACTTATTGTGTGATTCTAATAAGCATTCCAGCAAACTGCGAGGGCCTATCCAAAATAAAAGCAAATCGTCTATGTATCTGAGATACAATAAGACGTAAGGTTTAACTGCTTCATTGGACAGGAACAGTGAGTCCTCCACTTGCAACATGAAACTGTTGGCAAAGGAGGGCGACACGTTGCTGCCCATGGAACAACCTGCAAGCTGTAAAAAGAATTGGTTATTAAACAAAAAATAGTTTCTCTGCAAAGTAAGCTGCAATAAAGAAAGAAAAAGGTCAACATCAGGTCCATTAAATGCTGGATTATTTCGAATCAAGTTTTCCACTGCTTTCAATCCTTCCGCATGAGGGATGCAGGTATATAAGTTCTGAACGTCAATAGTGACCAATAGACAATTAGTAGGAACTGTAGTGATGGTTGTTAATTTATTGAGGAGAGATGTAGTGTCCTTTAAGCAGTGATCAACTGCCTGAATACACGGTTGTAAGTAATGGTCCAAAAAGATGGATACTTTTTGAAAAAGGGACCCCCTCGTGGAGATAATCGGGCGTGCAGGGGGACACTGGCTATTTTTATGTATTTTTGGTACCGAATAGAGGATTGGTACGACGGGAAATTTGGTGGTCATAGCTTCGCATTGGGAAGATGATAACAAGCCTTCCTGCATGGCTTTTGTTAAAATGACGTCCAATTCTTTTTTAAAGATATTTGTTGGATCTGAGTGAAGCTTGCGGTACGTTGCAGAGTCAGATAATTGTCGATCCAATTCAGAAATATAATCAGAGATGTTCTGTATTACGATGGCTCCCCCTTATCCGCCGGGCGAATAACGATGTCATCGTATTTGCTTAGATTGTTTAAAGCATGCCATTCTGCCTTCGTGAGATTAGAATGAGGAGGTTTTTCTTGTTTAATTGCAAGTTGCACCTGATGATTAACCGTTCTTGTAAAAACTTTAATGGATTGGTTTTGAGAAACTGGGTCAAATTTGGATTTGGCTCTTAATGCCGGTGGTAGTGTAGTGGTGGTGGATAAACTGGAAGGATTTTGTGCAAAATACTCTTTCAAGCAGAGTTGTCGTTCCAGTTTGTATTGTTCCACCTTCCAGGTGAAGGGGTCAAATCTTGTTGTAGGGACAAAATTAAGTCCTTTCGAAAGAACCTGCAATTCTGTAAGGGCAAATTGACGATCTGAGAGGTTGAAAATCATCTCCTTTTGGAGTAAGTTGTTTTCCTTCCTTGCCGTCCTCTGGCATTGCCCGCCCCTCCTCGTGATCTTGCGCTTGGGTCGGCAATTTGTGCCCGTGTGCGCGCTCCTAAAGGGGGAAGGCATGTATTAGGATGTTTGTGTATCAGTTTCACTTGCTGAAGCTGTGCCCTCTGTAGACGTGTCGGTGTCCAACTGATTTACATTGAATCGGTTATACTGCCGTCTTCTAGGTGGTCG